>NW_022157874.1:0-130103 GCF_003316985.1 Fusarium coffeatum | reverse complement strand
AGATACTAGTAATATAAATTAAGGAATTAACTTAGCATCTTCTGCAAGTTCTAGCTTAGGCTAGTATAGGTTTAATACTAGTTATAATACTGTTAATTATAAGTAACATAGTTAGCCCATTGGTTCCAAAATAGAAATTAAGTTATTAAAGCTCCCTCCTAGAAGATATTGCTAGCTTAGTACTATATAGGGTATTAATAAATTAGTAAGGTAACCTTAGTACCTAGTATAAGGTTTACTACATCTGCTAATGTAACTATCTAAGACTATAATATGATTTAACTATATATACCTGTTTATACCTACGTAATAATTACTAGTTGTCTTTGGAATAGGTACGTCTGCTACTATTTGTAGATCTTGGGATAACGCGAGAAATTTTCCTCCTCCCTTTAGTTACAAACCCTGCCGTGGTTGGGCATGTGAATGCAGGGACTGTATAGACCCCTAATACCTACCTATTCTAACTCTATTAACGATATCTTACACAACTAATACTCTTAACTAATACAGACCTATTTCGGCTCTTTTGCAAGGGGGATTGTATGTTCCGTAGTCCCACTGAAGACCTTAGGTACGATGATTTAATGTGTCTTTATATTAAAACTCAGAACCCAGAACTAATAGAACCAATAGATATCTACAATAATAATAAGTTGCCGCCAAGATATATAAGGACTAATAAAAGATGTATGCAATAGCTACATCTAGATAGATACTTATTTGGGTAAGTAAGGCGGGTATACCGCAGGCTAAGATATTTTGCTATTTTAGGCCCAATAGTAAGGCTAGTAAAAGCTATTTTGCTGAAATTTCTGCTAGTAATATTAACCTTAAAACATTAGACCTTGTAAGCCTAATAACTAAAATAGAGCGCTGCTTTAGAGATCTTTAGTTATACTCTAGTTATAATATTATTAAAGATAATTAAATATTATCTTACCTTAATAGGTTTTCTAATAATTATAAGCGATATCTAAGCTATAGCAGGTTTGTTATTATATTATTCTTTACTTTTAATCTCTTTATCTAATACTTACTTACTTATTGTTAATACTTTCGTTTTATTTTCCTAATTAAAAATTAGTCTTTATCTTAGTTTCCTTAACTAGACTAGTACTTATTTATCTAAGTTCCTTACAATTAACATAAGGTTAACGTAGGTAACTACTTTAGTTACTCTATTGCTTACCTTAGTACCTTTAATTATTGCAAATGATATTTACTGCAATAAGTCTACTCTTTGCAAAGTAGGTTACTATAGCTCTAACAATATTTATAGTATAGGTCTAGACTACTATAGTAAGGCAAAGTGTATTAATAATTGTAACTTTAAAGCTAAATATAACCTAGGTAACTAGCCTTTGTAATACTTTAATTTTACTAAATATCCCCTTAATATCTACTGTAGTAAGTATAGCTTCTATAGTACTACTAAGGAGTTTTGCAGTAAAGAGATAGTTAAAAGGCTATCTTGCAGTATTAGCTCTTAGTTAGTAAAGCAAGTAATTAGCTACTATAGCTTAAGTAGAGTATTATGTAAATATAACTCTATAATCCCCTAATCTTTTCCCTAGGGTATATATACTTATATTTACTTTACATTTAGTAGTATTAACCCTAATTTATTCTAGGTTATACTTACTAATAAAGTAGATAAGAAGCTATATCTATAGCTTGCAGTACTTAAAACCCAAGATGTAGGTTAAGAGCTCTGGCTCTCTATTAGAGGTTAGATGTTCTCTAATAAGGGAGCACCAATAGCTATAACCTTTTTAGACTTGGTTAATACCCCTGAGTATTAATAACAAGCCTTCTTTATATCTTTAATACTATTTATATAGACCTGGGGCTTTGCAGGTATTAATATTAACTAGGAATACCCTGTTAATAAAGACTGCAATAGCTATTAGTCTAATTTTAAGGCCTATCCTAGGTTCTTAAAGTAACTTAGGTCTACACTTAATACCTATAAGTATAGCCTTTCTATTACCCTTTCTACTAGTTACTAGTATCTCTAATATTTTAACCTTAAGGGTATTAAGCTATCTATAGACTAGTTTAATATTATAAGCTATAATCTTTACAGAGTATAGGATATTAGTAATAAATAGATAGGTGCTTTTGTTAAAGGCTATATAAATTTAACTAAGATTAAGAGCTTATTAGATCTTCTATAGTATAATAAGGTCTCTTTATCTAAGGTTATCTTAGGTTTAGTATTCTATAGTTAAGCTATTATACTTGCTAATCCCTCTTACTCTAAGCCTAGCTATATGTACCTCTTTGCTATAGATGCCGGGAAGTGCAGTAGTAAGCTAGGAATTCTCTTTAATAGTAAGATCTCTAATCTTATTTATAAGAAGAAGCTCTAGCTAAAGTTCTATAAGAATACTACTATTAAAATTATCTAATAGAATAATAACTAATAGGTTTTATATAATAATTAAGATACCTAGAAGCTTAAGTTTAATTTTCTTAAGTTATAATACCTTAGCAGTATCTTAGTTTAGGTAGTAGACTATAATAATAGTAAGTATTTATATTCTAAGGGGCTGGCAGTAGCGCTAGGTATTAACATTAATATTGATAATGATGGCCTGGCTATTAAGATGCTGAGTATAAAGAAGGAGTTTAATGATTTCTGCTACTTTACTAACTGCGGTTAGACCTGCCTTAGCAGCTATACAGAAGTTATTTGCGGTAATAAGGACTTACAGATTATATTAGACTTAACGGAATGCTTACTGGGCTAATACTAGGTATAGATACTTTACTACCCTAAGTCCTCTAAGGTACTATTGTATTACTAGCGAGGCTTTTACAATAGTAGTTACTGCACTGTTGGCTGCAACAGCGGTAAAGTTGAGGTTGGTACTTATTATGCCGGTTGCAAGAAATCTAGGTGGCAGACCGCTTATTGTAATACTACTGAGTCTGTGAAGCCTTGGTTAAAGTGCGGATAGATAGATATTTGTTACGATAATAATGATAATACCTGCGCCAAGGGCTTCTTGTCTTTTGTTATAGGATCCCGGGGAGGTTTTAGTGGTCAAAGGAGTTGCAAGAAAGGTAAGAAGTATAATTTCTACTGTACTAAGACTCCCAAGGCTTTTAAGAACTACGAGTAGGTTAGTCACAAAGTCTTATTTATTAATTCGCAGGCTTGTACTAATTCCTGTCCCTATGGGTCTACTTGAATTGCTGCGCAGGACATCAGCACGTCATTTGGTAACACTGGAAACCTTGCTAATACTAAGAACTGCAACTATGGCTTCGAGGGATATTGCTGCGCTGGCGACAATGAGTCTGACAAAGACGAGAAACCTATTATCCAGTACCGTGATTACGCTGCAGAGCAGTTTGACCATCTCCTTTCCAGGTTTCTTAGAGATCCTGAGTGTCCTGAAGAGTGGAGGTCTCAGTACACTTCTGATTTCGGGGTAATGAGACGAGACCTGTCTCAACCTCGCGGACTGGACCAAAGTGCAGTCCTGTCTGCTCTCGTCCCCATTACAGCCACTTTAATCGGGGCTGAGATCGCTCGACGGGACATGGTAGATATTTGGCGGAGGAACATGCGACAGTCTCGCTTCCGAGACACAGCTGCTAATATCAGCACTTTGCATAATGCGGTGTTCCCCGGGGGTAACATCAGCGGCGGTCCCGCGCGAAGTCCTACTCTTGTGGCCATTGAGTCATTGTGTAATCTTGGCGAATCTAGTGAGGGTATGGAAGATGTTGGAAGCCTTGAAGAGGCTCTATGCGAGATTCCTTCACCCGCCGGTCCCGGATCTGACAAGCGGCACCTTCTTGAAGCTCGAAGACTTAATTTGGTCGGTGCGCCAACTATTGCGACCGCCCTTGACGGAATCAACAACGGTCAGTTAAGTTTACATTACATGAGATGGCTTGAGAGCAGAGATCCCAACGACCCAGGCCCCCCAACCCAGGTCATCCTGGAGATAGGCTTCTGGATTGGACCAGATCTCGGAAGACGACCAATCACAGCGATTCAAGATCGCTTCTCTGATCCAAATCACAGCCAGGATCGCGATCGATGGATTGTTGTCCATCTCCACATCCCGTTAAGCGAGATGACCTTCAGGATCGGTTCGTTCGACTGGGAGATCGGTGTCTCTAGTTTTGGCATGTACCACAGCCAGGGCACACAACTTCCTGAACGCCCTGTTCATACTGGAGTAACACTGCACCGTCGAGCTCAATGGAGGTAAGTGCGCATAACTGTGATTCATTTGAACAGTGCTAATGTCTTTCTTTTACAGATTTACCGATTCATACGCAAACGGTCGTTACAACAGAGGCGCGATGAGAAACTACAACATTCGCATGGAACCTTTCAACTGTAACTACGTCAATCAGCGGAATCGTGGTCTATGGTATCCAAGTCATGACTACTCGAGGTCACTTGAGACTCTAAGAGAAGAGCATCGTTCAACTTCCATGGCTCGATCGATCAATAGATTTGTAAGTATCTCTATTTTATGAATCAAGTAAAGGACAGGACACTAAAAAGGTATCTGATAGGGTCTCTGGCTTCGCGACCAAGGAACGTTCTCCCCGCAGAATTTGGCAAGAATCTGGCCTGATATCTTGATCCAGCAAGTGCCCAATGACCACCAGTCCAACTGGGGTCAACTCTATTACAGACCAGCCCCTGGGGCCTTTGATCAGAACTGGTTGCCCAGTGGCAATGGCGCCGACGACCTCTCAGGGCCCTTTCAGTAAAAGCTATCGTGCATCTCTGAGTTCACTGTTGGAAGATAGTTAGAGTCTTTGTACAATTAAACCTAGAAGACGATGTTGCAGTACTCTTTTGAATACGCGGCAAACAGTAATAACTTGAGGTTTATAAAATATTGTTCTCTCCTATAAATTAAAATATACCTAGATTCAATATCTTGATATGCCGTAAGTCAGTAATTTTCTTATATATATTGCATGCTTAATCGAGTACAAGGCTGAAAAGTCCAAGGGAAAGATTTATGTTATTAGCGTTTGTGTTTTTATAACAGGACGCAAAAGCTTTTATAAGCTTCATAGGGACGTAGCTACTCCTCATCCTATACGCTATGGTTACTAGCTTATTAGTCTATGTATCTGTTAAATCTCAACTATATGCTGACAATTCAGGTTTATGTCAAAGACGGCTTCTTACATAGTCGAGGCCAGAAGCCATGGCACCTGAGTCAAATGAGGGATTTGGTGAAGGGAAAATCCAACAATGCGTCTTTTGTTGGTCCTCTTCCCTCACCCTTGTCCTCGGTGGCAACTCGAGATAATTATGGATTCTTATTAGCTGTGTTGGCCGTGTTAGTCGCTAGTGTAGAGATTTCATGTTGGGAAAGGAAAAGAAGGTCCCTCTTGCCTCGTGCGCTATGGAAAGACACAGTCTTTTCTTTTTCAGACTCAGATCGATAATTTCGAGGAGCGTTGGTTGCATGATCAGCTGGGATGAACCTTACATGATTATACTGCTCCGGCGGATGGTCCTGAACCACAGTACGCAGTACATGGGTTGGTGGATACAGGCAGGTCACAGTGGGTCTCCGTATCATTTCACCCTGTATTATGGAGCTGAGAACAGTGAATCACTCGCCGAGCATTGATGATGGAATCTCATACATGCCCCAGGGACAGACGACTAGCTATTGGCCGAATCGCATGCGTTTCAATGCCAAGCCGGCAGCTTCTTCCATGAATAAGTTGCAATATCCACTTCAAGATCAGGCAACCGAGTTAGACTGAGTCGAATCTAATCTTGCCTACAGGTATTCTGTACTCGCACAATCTGTGTGTATCGCCGAATCGGTTTTCGCATCATCCTCCTTGAAATAAAGGTGTTACTGATTCTTCTCCTAAAGAAGAGCTATAGACTGGCTTAGAACTCTACTTCTATAACGCAAATCTAAGCCTCCCCTGCTAGAAAGGTACTACTGATACGCACTGGCCTGCTCGGTTTTCCTGTTCCTCAATCAAGTCAGTCACATCAATCAGTCATGGATTCACCTGTCAGCTATACAAGGAATCCAGCCTACAGCCCCTTCACCGACGCCGAGGTTGAACGAAGAGGCGCGTGGCTCCCTTTGCAGCCGAATGTGACGGCAACGGATGAAGATGGTTCTATGTTGTATGAACAACGCGACTTTACTTTACTCTGCACTATAGTCTCGCACAACGACACGAGAGCTCTTCGGGAGTATCTTGCCAATGGGTCATGGGCCGTCCCGAGAGCGCCCGATATTCCCTCTGAACTTATTCGGGATACCCTACGTATGGACTACTTCCATGTTGCCGCTTTAAACGGATGTCTCGGTGTACTGCAGATGCTCCTCGCCTATGGGACCAAGGGAGACGTTTCAAACCCTGCACCAATTCGGTTCAAGGAGCGCGGTTACGAGTTATTGCATGAGGCAGTCAAATGGGGTCATATCGACGTCGCTAAATTCCTACTCGAAAATCAGCCACTATATGCTGATATCCACGAACGGGATCCCCATGGGCTCACTCCAATACTATCAGCAGCAAACTTCTATCCGACCAAGTTTTTTATACTGGGCTCTGATGAAGCTGGTAACCCACCCAGAAACGAGGGAATTGTCAATCTTCTACTCGACTATGGCGCCTCTGCAAGTGATGTCATTGACTATACAGATATGGACGCGTTATCTGAAACAGTCCTCACTCTAGCTTCAAGTTGGGCAGGCGCTGTGTTGATCAAAAGGCTTATCGAGGGAGGCGCAGAGATTCGTACCAAGGTGACCAAAACGAAACGGGCGATGAAATTCTGGAACCAACCTGGAGATACTTTTGAAGTTGACGCACTTTTCGTTGCATGCGCTTTTGCAAATTTCGACGCTGTCAAAACCATATTTGGCAGTGTTCAGGGTAGCATGCAAACCCAAGAGATGTGCCACTCTCAAGATAGCCGTGGAACCCTGCCTATCCACTGGGCTACCCAAAACGCTATCCTAGGTGGAGGCTCAGAATTTCCTGCCTGGGTATTGCAGGAGAGGGTACCGAACATCACAGCCGTTATCGACTTTCTTCTGAATTTGGATCCCACGACGATCAATGTTCAGGATAACGACGGAAACACACCGCTGCATTACGCTGCCCGGGCGATGGGCCGCCATGACGCGCTGTACGCTCCTGTTTTCACATTTCTATGTGAAAGGGGCGCAGACGCCAGCATTCGCAATCACAAGGGCCAGACGCCTCTACACTCTTTATTCAAGCTCGATGGTATCGAATCACACTATGAGACATCGAATGAGCGGGCGCCTGTTATGGATACAACGGCTATACTAACATTGCTTGCGCACGGCGCAAATGTAACGGATGCCGATGATGATGGCAATACGCCTTCGCATCTAGTAGCCGATACCTTGTGTTATGGCAATGCTGCGTCGCTTCTTCTCGATCACGGCGCTGATCCTGCCCGGCAGAACTCGAAACAGGAAACGGCTCTGCACAGAGCTGCCCGTGGTACCTATCGGCCGAAGGCTTTGAGAATTAAAGCTGGGGAGAAGATTAAGGCGCAAGATGAAGTAATAGGAATGTTGGTAAAGGTTGGAGGAGATGGACTGATGGAACTCGTAGATGCAGAGGGTAAGAGCCCACGACAGTTGTGCGAGGAGAAGAGGGAAGCTTGGAAAGAGCAGGATATTCCGGCGTGGAAACGACAGCAGAACCAATTCGGCCGCATTCCCCGAGGTGGGGCTAGTCGTGGTGGTCGAGGTGGTAGAGGAGGTTGAGAGCAGATAAGTCAAGCCTCTTCTCCTCTGCGGGTACACTGTTGTGTCTGTGCAGGGAGTAAAACTTGATGGGGATTATAGGGGTGGGTTTCTTACGGCGTGTAACTAGGAAGACCCAATCTAGGAGTGGAGGCTAGGCTCGAGATGACATACATAGCCCCATCCAGTTGGCCGATGAGTCACTGCAGGTAAATACAGTAGTTGCATAAATATCTAAGTACCCGCACTTGTCATCACATTTGAGTCTCTTCCTTTCCCATCTGCCAATCTTCACCATGTCTCCTCCACAGCTTGCTTCAGGGTCACTCTATCAGGAATTCAGCATTGACCCAGATTCTAACAAAGATCTTGAACCTGTCGACGTCCACATGACAATGACGTGTCAAGATGGTACCGTTTTGTACGAATCTGGAGACAACTGGAATGACCTTCTTCATACCATCATTCGCAACGACGATGACATAGCGCTCAAACAGTATCTTAGCATTAAGCCTTCCGCGGTCGGAAACGAGTGTTATGAAGACCCGCCCTCTTGGTCTCCCTTTTATAACGCAGCCGAAAGCGGAAGTCTCAAGGCGCTGCAGGTTCTTCTGGCCCACCAAGAAACGGTCACCATCAGGCCTGGATTTGTCATTTATAAAGAGCTCGGATTTTGCCTGCTTAATGAAGCTGCTAGACATGGTCATATGGAAATGGTGCAATTCTTGCTTGACAACAATGCCGATATCCACGAGCGCGACGACAGTGGCTACACGCCCCTAGCGGCTGCCGCTGACAGGTATTCGGTATACGACAAAATGCGACCGTCCACCGAGAAAAGCACTGCTATCATGAATTTGCTGCTAGATCAGGGTGCTTCTGCCTCTGATATAGTTGAGCCTTGGTCACCGGATATGGGTGTCCGTGATACAGTTCTAACGCTGGCTGTGCAATGGGCAGGAACTGAGCTGGTCAAGAGACTTATTCAAGACGGCGCTGATATTTATTTCAAGCTAACAAGAGACCCTTTCAGAATGGGATGGACGAACGAGGAAATGGATGACGTTTCCAACGTTGCCTCGATTTCTATCGCATCCTTTCACCTCAACCTCAATGCAATTAAGGTCCTACTTGGCGCTGGTGTCAACATTACAGACACTGTATCCGTTCGCGATAGCACCGACAGTCTTCCACTCCACTGGGCAACTCGCAGCCACCGAAGGCGTGGATGGATGAACGTACCTTCATCGGTGGTTGAACAAGAGACCGAAAGACTGATCAGGGTTATCGAGCTTCTGTCAGAAGCCCATCCCGAGGCGGTCAATAGCCAGGATATGGATGGAAATACGCCCTTGCACATTGCTACCCAACATCGTTTGCGACAACATAAGCACTATACCGCCGTTGTCGAACTACTTTGTACCAGAGGGGCAGCTGCAAGCATACACAACAACAAGAAGGAGACTCCACTACACACCCTGCTAAGTGACCCCTTTGCCTCTTCAACTGTCGATGTCAAAGCTATAGACATTCTGATTGCCAATGGCGCCTCTGTACTCGATACCGACGAAGCTGGGAATTCACCTCTACATCATGCAGCTATGGATGTGAATCATGCTGATGTGATTTCCGCATTGCTTCAGCGCGGCGCTGATGTTACTCTGAGAAATGCGGCTCAGGACACAGCTCTTCACTTGGCTGGTTTGAGTCCCTTTCGTCGATCTGCTTCACTTGACGAGAGGGAAAGGCTGCAGGATAATGTGATGGCGATACTATCCAAGGCAGCTGGGCCTACGGGCGTAGAAATGTTGAATGGGGAGGGGAAGACGGCGCAGCAGCTATGCCAAGAGCAAAGGAAGATAAGAAGAGATGAGGAAATGGCGTGGCTGGCTATTGAGAAGAGACGGGCGGCCCGTTTGAGGTAGACTCTGAAGCACATTTGTACCACTTGGTTATTTAATCGCTTACAATGATTCAAATGCCTTGATGCACTCACATCGGCCTACTTTCAGACGGCAATAACTGTCTGTACCAAGCAAGTACCAGGAGTGATATTGCAGCTGAAGGCCCCCACATCATCACGGATGGAGTGGAAAGCAGTTTCAGCTGAAAGGTATCAAAGAATGCCGTACATATGGTTCTCTGACAGCTATAAACTTAGTAGATAGTATTAGTGTAACGACACCTGGATTGTTATGTTCGTATTCTCAGCTTATTATCTGCTCCTTCCAACATGACTGTCTATGACTCGTCCACTGATAGTGCCTCGTAGGATTTAACTAACTTCCTTAACAATACTGTCCGCGGATCCTCATCAATCTTGATGATCGGCACAGGATAATTGGACCGATTATAACCAACAATAGACTCCTGATCGGCACTGGGCTCATTGTGAACGTATGTTTCCAGCAAGGCATGCTCGCGCGTTTTCATGCGGTTTCGGAGCATTAAGTACACCATCGTGGAGATATAACTATTGTTTCCCTGAGCACAGAGGCCACGTGCACAGAGAATCAGGGTTGAGCGGTACAGTTCTATATCATCTGCCTGTAACGGCGTTGTATCAAGAATGTCAACAACATAGTTGCCAAGCATGAGTAGGGTAACAACCAAATACGGATCGAATATTTCGAGATTGTGATGCATATAGTACAGACGGATGAGGGTCTCGATGCGTATGTATTGGCGCCCAATTTCGCCCTCATCTTGGTTGGAAGGACGCTCCAAAAATGGGACCGGCATAGTATCTCTCTGCACTTGTATCAGACTCACGAGTATACTATAGTACTCAAGGTGAATGCGTAAATGCATGGGTAGGATGATGTTATTGAATGTAAGCGGCTCGGGTAAGCTGCTGACCCAACCGTTTAATTGAAGACGGAAAGGTGATGGATCCTTGGCTGGTTGACTGTGACCACTCCAGTAGTAACGCGAAACATTATGTGCGATATGCTGTAGATCTACCATCGCTTTCATAGCAGGACCAAACCCAATGGGTACAATAGTGTTATCCAGGGGATATCTCACATAGATCTCGGGATACCAGGAGGGATGGTCGTGTGCAGAGGGTAAGGGACACTCGGGTGCTTCATCAAATAAAGGTGACAGGCGGTAATGAAAGCTATGCATAGCATCCCAAGCGAACAGACACCATGCAGTAAAGGTCCTGGCCCGCTGCATCTTCTTGGACATAACTTTGTTTGACGAGGATTGGAAAAGCTTGAGGTCATGGGCCATAGCGACAGCCTGAAGTAGGTATGATCTCCCGATTTTGTCCATCGTGTCGCAATCATATATGATGTTCAGTACAATGGCGGCTTGGATGGCCGTCAGACTGCTTTGGCCCTCCTGTATCTCCCACAGCCGTCGCGCCTCAGCTAAGAACTGATATGCCAGATTTTGTGGGCTCCAAAACTTTGCGCGATCAGGTATGCTCGTGTATGTATGGGCCGCGGCAGCCAGTAGCGTATTAACCAGCAATGGGGAACAGAACTGTGTCCGGCCATTAGCCAAGTCTTCCAGAAAGTAATCTTTATGGAACCCCATATATATTGTATAGTGATGGAGGAAGTAGGAGTTCAAGAGCTCTGAGACCAGCTGATTGTCATTCGTGACGTTGGTCCATCTGGCTGCTTTGATGTCCCAGAGGTATGGATCTACCATCTTGGCGGCATGGAAAGGCGTCGTATATAAAACTTGGTTCAAAGTGCTTTGCCTATCGCTTGTTTGGACCTGCGGAGTGGAAGGCTCCCTGATGGTTGCTTTGTACATATACGAGCTGAGATACGGGTTGTCCTCTACTTCAAGAAAGTGTGGGAAGGACGAACGATGTGGGAATTGGTACCACCGTCGAGTTTCGGGTACAAGGAAAAGCTGTGCCACTGGGTTCGCTTCCTTTGCTTTGCGCAAAGTGGTATCAATGCCGTGCCCTTGTCTGATTCTGCGGAGGATATCCAAGGCATCTTCGTCCCTTGCTGTTCGTAGTAGGTCAAACAGTTCCGCGTATGCGGAGGCAGTAACCAGCGACCGGTCGTCCGTGACCGTCTGCTTTGACGGCCTTGTCACAGAGCTCTCTGCCTCTTCATCTCGCCCGGCCAAACTTGGACGGTCGGACAGTTGGAGAAGAAGGTTGCCAGTGCTAACATCCTGAGCCAGCTCCGATACACTGGCTCCATTCCGTAGCTGCTGGACAATAGAAGCCGCAGCATTGTCGTCGACGAACTTGAGAGCTTCGACAAACTGTTGGAGATGCTGCTGAGAACTACGAATCTCCTGCAGTTGATTCTCCAACTCCCAATTCCTGCGTCTCAAGGCGTTGTGCCTAGTTTCGTCAGGAACAGTCGCGTATTTACACTCTTGTCCGCACGACACGCATGCACCACACGATGGTCGATTGGCATCACACTGCCGCTAGTCAGTCACTGGAGCCGCAAATCCGGCTAGGTATGTCATACCCTCACTTTGCGCTTTCTGCATCTCTCACACGCACTGGCAACAGGCTTGCGCTTCGCGGTCAGCGGTGTCGGCGCTGGCGGGCGGAATGGCGGCCTCTCTTTTAATCGAGGCATCAGAGGGCGCAAGGACGCGTTGCCCGAGCTTGATGCCATCCTAGAGCCACGGGACTCGGTATGCTAGCAGGTCACAGGAGGAGAGGTCAAAATTGGCTTGTCTCTGGAGTCTACTGAGACTGGCAAGACAAATTCTTGCCGTAGGTAAAAGGTGTTGTCAATAAATCAAATTCCCTGTTCATGACTTGAGGACAAATTCACCATCCCTGTCACGTGAGGAAAACCGTTCCGAGCCATCCCATTTGCCAGCCGAATAAAGCAGCCAATCAAGAGTCGTAAAGAGAAACATTGCAAACAGTAGAACCTCAGCTGAAAATCACACCTGCAGCACATTGTTTGCAAAAAGCTTTGAGCCTCTAGACGCTATGACTTATTTTCCGAGAGGACTGGAATGGTTGGGCGCTTTTGAATTCTTCTATTGGCCTGAGTTTTTAGTAATCATACCAACTCAATTGTTTTCTGGTTGCAACTCTTAGACCGCCAGTCTTCGAAAGGAAGACAAAGGAAACCGATTCGTCGATACTCCTCAATAGAACCATACAAGCTACCGGTCCGTTCTAAAATAAGAGCACAACCGGTGACGCCGTCCGTGCGACCCGAACCGGGAACATACGCGGTGCCAACCAGTATGCAAGGACAGGCCTCGGAGACCCACTGCGTTGTCACTTCGGCATCCATAAAAGCTGCTCGAGTATAACCCACTTGTCCTTCGTGTTCTAGAAGCCGTGTTCTAGATTCTGGATCCACATCAAGCTTCAGTCCAAAGTCAGACAGATCGAACAGGCCAAACGCGCCTCGAACTCGTAGTTGGGCGCCAAGCACCTGTCCAGATGTATCTACACCCGCAGATTTCACTTCCCAGGTTTCCACTTCGAGCATTGTCTCCCAAGTATCCAGCGATGAGAGGAATCGCACTGGCCCTCTGCTAGTAGCCCAGGACCAAGATGGCAGCTTGAGCTGGAAATCCTCTCTGATCCCGGAACAATTCACCAGATCAGTCCAGCACATCGCTGAGTCTGCTTCTCTCAACCAGGCCAACCCTTCGGGAATAGCTGACTCCCACAATCCAGCCCCGTATTTCTGAGGGATGTACTTCTGGATCAGAGCAGAGATACCCGATAAAGCAGGAAGTCGATCGCCTGCAAAGGTGAACTTAGCACCGGTGTAGCCCTCGATGAAGCTATACCACTCGCGTATGACTTGACTCGCTCCTTTGCCTTGCCTCTGTAGATTGCGAAATACAGGCATAAAATCCGAGACCTCTTCGTACACCATCCCTCTATCGCTATCCTTCAGACTCAGCCCATCGTGGTCAATTTCTGTAGCTCGACACTGATGGCATTCCCACAAGACCATATTATTCGCGAAATGTACAACTCTCGTCGATAACATCCGTTCTTGGATAGCCCAGCCTCTATCATATAGTGGGGCTCCCTTGATTTCTGATATCCAGCTTGGTACCTTCGGAAGGATTGAGATTTCTCTAGTTTCGCCGTCAGGAATCTTCCGTCGCAAGATCACAGGCTCGCGATCAAAGGCTTGGGCAGGCCTCGGTAAGAACAATCCGTCGTCGGAAGAGATGGCGCCAGTCGCTGACAGTGTAACTGTTGCGTTTTGGTAATAGTATCCAAAACGCGTAGCTTCGCAGGACCAGTCTTCTTTGTGATTCACATCGTCCGGTCCTTCGCTTTGTAAAATACACAACGCGTCAACCCATAAATATTTGAAGCCGAGCTTACGAGTCAAGACGATTGCATCTTGAATCGTTTTTGGAAGCTGAGAGCAAGGCAGATTTTTCATCATCGCTTGAAGATTAGTTGCAGTGGTTTTAATTGAGTGGTTGCTGGCCGGACCCCACGCGTAGCTCAGAGCAACGTATTGGATACTATGAGAACCCTCGTTTTTACCGGGAATGAACAGTCGCGGAGGCTGAGTATCTTCATCTGATCTGACATCGACGAGCCTCGTAGGTAAGCAATTAATGCGACTCTGAGTGTCCGGATGTCTACATCGGATGTGTGTATCCCTGCACTCTCGGATCCATCCTGAAGTCAAACGAACAATATTCTGCATTCCCTCGTCAGAGGAAAGGTCTTGAAGCTGACCAACAAGTTCTCGATAGGCTTCAAAAGCTCGCTTCTGTCCTCCGTTGTTAAACAGAACGGATAAATATGTACTACCAGCAGAATTCCGTTGTTGAACCTTGACCGACAATATGTCAAGTCGGGACTCCTCCGAATCAGAATCAATGGTGGAGTCCTTGATCATGATATCGATAGGCGCGTTGGTATCTTGAAGTGAGACACCTCCATCGTAGATCAGTGATTGGTAGATGACGCGACAAAGCGCGCATCCCTGTCGTGCCGAATCGTGGAGAGCTTGGATGTTCAGTCGGAGGTGGGGCTTTGCAATGAATCTTGAAACGATAGGCAATTTGAACACAATGATTCCGACATAACTACGATGTAATAGTGCGGACGATATCCCGTTTGGGGCCCTTGTGCACGCAAGAGGGAGCTCTTGAAGAGAATGTGTTTAATTGGGATCGCTAGGTCTAACCATAAGTTCTCTGAGGCATTTACTTAGGGCCCCGCAATGAGTCCTAGATTCCTTCTTTTTTACATTTGTTTTTTAGGTTCTTACATGTGCACGATTATTCTCCTCAAGATCGGAGAATATAATTATACTACCCTACATCAAGACACTAATTATATATCGATGTTGTAATACTTGTTAAATAAGCCTTTAGACCCAGAGTCGACATGTCATTGGCTTCAAAATGCGTAATTGCCATGGTGTTGATTTGTCGATACGCTTTGAAAGACCTGTTTCTTAAAAAAGCTGAAATAGACATCGTTCTAGATCCGAGCCATGTCAGTATACAGCTGTCACGCGTCTGTCAAACAATCGAGGCGTGGCTAGCCAGGTCTAGACTACAGGTTAGGCTCTGGGAAGCCCGAGTGGGTAAACATCTACCCGTAGCTATATTTAAAACGGCCTTGGGGTTAGTTCGGATAACCCGGCGGGACTGCATGACTTCTCAACGCATAATTGGGCGAGATTTATGGGTCAATGCTTTATTTCAGGGAGACATACCGGTGGGGACCTCGTATTCATTCTAGAAGTGGGGTAGAAAGAACGGGACTTAATTTGATAGCATGATCCTAGGCATGAGTGAGTTCAGAGCCTTGTTTTTCCTTCAATTAGCACCTCGACATTTGTCCCCAGGTGGGTAATAGAAGGACTATCATTGAGGCTGAGGCTGCCAAAAAGACACTAGACCAAGTGGCAGACTAAGCTGGCAGAAGATGACTGGGTTATTTTGTCCCTCAAGCTTCTGGACTCTAACGGTCCCCTTTAATCGACCGTTAGATTAGATCCCGGGACCCATCACGAGGTCGATGCCAAGGGTGATCCTAGACTATGACGATGCAACATGAAGTCAAGCAAGGGAGGCAAATCTACATATAAGATGATCCTTCAGACCGTTCCTTCAACTTCATCTCATCTCACTCATCATTCACTCGCTCATCTACAACTTCAAGTCCAACAACCTTAATCTCAACCCCTTCCAACACACAAACCAACAACCGCCACCATGCAGATCAAGGCTCTTCTCCTCACTCCTCTCGTCGCCGCCGGCGTCGTCTCCGCCGCCCCCAAGGCCACCACCCCCAAGAACACCTACTTCAACGCCCTCGCCCTCCGCTCCGCCTCTCCCGTCCACTTCAACTACATCCAGGCTTCCAAGGAGTCTTTCGCTCTGAAGCTCAAGGACCAGGGCGCCAGCTGCGACGACCAGAAGAAGCACAACGAGGTCACCTTCCACCTCCAGGGCGACCAGCTCTGGCTCCACTCCCTCGGCAACCCTGGCCAGCAGGCCTACGTCGATTTCTCCGGCATGGGTCAGGGCAAGTTCGGTTACACCACTGGTGCCCAGCCCATGCCCCGTAACGCTCAGCGCGGCGGCTGGGAGATCTCTAAGGATGGTATCCTTACCAACGGTGGCTCCAACTTTGTTGCCTGCCCCAACAGCAAGAACCTTCAGAAGGCTTCTTGGTCTGTCTGGGTTTACAACTCCGTCGACAACCCCGGTGGCAACAAGAACTGTGTTCCCTTCACCGTCAAGGCTGCTCCCGTCAAGAAGCCTGTCGGCTGCATGTACTCTGCCATCCAGCCCAGCGAGTAAACTCGACTTTATGATGGAATGTTTCTAGTATATATCTTGCATAGCGTTGAATGAGCATCATCTGGTATTATATGAACATACTATACATTATAATAAACATTACGCGACTGTTTATCCCACCACAAGCTTAACCCTCCATCTAAACTGTGATATACCTATCTCCAAGTCCTTGTCCCATCGGGTTTCAATTTTAACTCGTAGGCTAAACTACCGACCCTGCGGTATGTATTCATGGTTTGAGCATAATCTCATTGGCTCAGAGAAGAAGGCTTTGGAGGCGCAGGTGTGTTTGTCAGTACAAATCACAAGTAGCACAGTCGCTGTGTTGTACAAATGATATAAGGGCCAAATTGTAAGAAGGTAAAAATTGCCTTGGCAAAATCAATTCTGAAGCTTGGTGTTTCTCCAAAGCGCTCAAATTAGTGTAACGGCGTCAATGCACATCCCAATTTCCACCAGATCCCTACGGACGTTTTACAGTGGATCCCCTACCCCGAAGTCTGCCTTGCCCCCAACTGCCTCCATCCTGCAATTAATCCTTCGTCCGTTTCAACTTAGAAGCTTATACAACATAAGCATTTACATAAACTCATAACGATTGAATGCAATTGGTCAAGATGCAGATCTGTTGAGGCGCAGACGAAATCCTTCGATCCAGAAACAAGCTTATCTAAATTAGAGTACAACGCGAAAACGTTCTGATTGGTTGTGGTGGTCCTACTTGGAACGAGCTGAGCCCACGCATGATATGCATATGCAGAGTGAGGTAATCTAGAGATGATTTTACTCGTGATGATTTGTTGATCCGTGAATCCTTCTTGGATAGTGCATCCTTCTGTATTCCTTCTCACTTTGGTCGTGGCTGTGATGATGGCTGGCGGTTTCATGACATCGTCAGTACAGAATGTATGGAAAGCCTCTGACGTTGAGATAGAGTCAAAATAGTATTTAATAGGCTTTTTGTTCCGTCAATAAACTCTTTTTCATCTCCTCATCAACATCTTCTTCTCAATCCCCTCACTTGAACATCCTTCTTCAACACCCTCTTGAACCAATTCTCTTACCTCTACAACTCCAAAATGCACGGTCTCACAGCCATAACCCTCCTCGCAGGCGCTCTCAGCGTCGAAGCATCTCCCCTCCAACACGCCAAGCGTGTCCTCATGGGCCGTCTTGACGACGGCGCCCATGAGATTGAGCACAAGTTCCAGCCCCTCACCGACTTTGACACCGATGGCTGCTACTACACTTCCGCCATCGATAAAGACGGCAACACCAACCGCGGTCTGAGCCAAAAGGATGTCTACTTTAAGGGCCTCGCGGCTGATTGTCGTGATCCAAACCGTCTTGAGAACAACAATGTTTACTCTCGACGTCGCTGTAACAATGGTTGGTGTGCTATTATGTATGAGTACTACTTTGAGAAGGACCAGATTGTGTAAGTATCCCTCTTTTGACGTGAGATGGCAATTATCTAATGTTTTGTCTAGCTGGGGCACTATCGGTGGAGGCATAGGCAACGGCCACACCCACGACTGGGAAAACATCGTAGTATTCGTCCAAGGCGAAGACGTCAAGCGCGTTGCGCCCTCCTGCCATGGCGACTACGAGCACGCCACCAACGAACCCCGTCTCGACGGCCAGCGCGCCAAGGTCGTGTACCACAAAGACAAGGGCGAAACTCACTGTTGGCGCATGGCCAATGAGGGAGACGATGCTGTCGAGAACTACACTGGTCAGTGGTTCATTGGCAACCTTGTTGGCTGGGACAACTGGCCTGTTGTCAACGGTCGATCTCTGAGGGATTATTTGTACGATGCTTGGAATGGTGGTGTTGGACCCAAATTCTGGGATGCTGAGGATAAGTTTACTGAAAACTTGAGGAAGGCTGCTGGTGATGGTGCTCCTGGATTTGATCCTGCTGTTGATGAGTAGGGGACACGGTTCGAGGGTCAAAGCTTGTATTCTTCTTCTTGTACTTTCTGGCAAAGGGTTTTTTTAGTTTTGTGTTCATTGGTTGATAGAACGTTCATTCGATTTTGTTACTGCAAACCTCTCCACCAAAGATGAAACGTGCTCAATTGTACGTTTTCTGAACAGCCTCCTTCTCTCGAGCAAGAAACTCCCTGTAAGTACCCATCGGAACCCCCCAAGTCTTGACCTTCTCAGCATCAACATGCTTCACTCCATCCCGCAAAAAGAGCGATGCTCCAATAAACGGATTCTTCTCAATGTCCTGCGCGATCTGTTCCTCAGTGTAAAAGGAAGCCGTTATCTCGCGCCCCACAACCTCAGATAGAGCTTCCATCATCTCAACAGCCGTCAATCGTTCCCCAACAAGATCGATCCCGTGACCGTGGAATTTCGCAGGGTCGTGCAACGCAGCGACGGCGAACTTTGCAATGTCTTCGGGGTCGATCAAGTTGAGCTGAGTATCGGGCGTCAAAGCTGTCAACCAAGTGTTATTCTCAAATAAGTCGCGATAAAAGAGGGCCTTTGGTGCAAGTAAATTGGTCATGATGAAGCCGGGGCGTAGAATAGTCCAATGCTCAAAGCCCGCGCGCTTCACGAGCCCCTCAATAACATTCTTGACGAAAAGGCTCCTGGGGAGAAGATGTTTGGGCGAAAGAAGAGTGCGTTTCTCAGGAGCATCAGCGCTAACGGAGCTCGAGTAGACAACATCAGACACACCCTTCTGCTTAGCAAGAGACAAGATGTTCTGAGCCCAAACTCGCTCATCATCCAAATCGGTGTAGTTGGGAGCGAGAACCAAGAATAACTTGTCGCAGTCTTCAAGACCAGCTGCGAGGGCATCTTGATTATTCCAATCGCCAGAGTTGAGAATAACACCGATATTGGCTAAGGCTTGAGCCTGTGTTGATTGCATGTTTCGCACTGTTGCTCGGACTGTCCAGCCTAGTTGGCGTAGTTGACGACAGACTGCTGAGCCCTGGGTGCCAGTTGCAGCGACGACGTAGACAGTTGGAAGAGACATATTGGAGAATAGAGATAGTGTAGTACTGATGAGATGATATCGTTTCTTGCAACTGAAACATTTATCCTTTATACCTTCAGACTTGCGCTGTTCAACTGCGCTGTTCGTGATGACTAAGGCGGAATTCCGCTGAATAGTGGACCTGCGCTGTAATTCTGCGCTGCGCTAATCCGCTTCTCCAAATCTTTCCCCCTTTGCTTATTCCCTCGAGCCATGGCATCTCTTACTGCATCGGAACGCGATGACCCTCCTTTACGTCGCAAGTCATGCGAAGCCTGTAAAAAGTCTCGGAGGAGATGTGATCAGGCGCGTCCGACCTGTCAGCGTTGTTCTCAGCGGAGAATTGAATGCCGGTATCCCCAAGCCCGGGCACGTACCTGTACCCCTGCTTCAGCGCCTGTAGCTGAGGATACTGGTCTTGGCTCTTTTGACCCTTCTTGTCTTGATATTCTTGATGATATCTTGCCTACCGATGACTTTGCAGATTCATTGTATCAAGATTCATTGGATATTGAGAGTTCATTGCCGAATCTTAGCACTGATGATAGCCTGTCATCATTCGGTCACGATTCTCGCTTGACATTGACAGCCCACGATGCACTGAAGTCATCACAACTTGTCGCTGCGCCTCAAGTTGGGAGAGTGCTTACATCGCGACTTCAATATGCAATGGATAAAATCATGGCGGCGCCTTCTCAAATGGTTTCAATGAACCAAATGCCCTGGTGTCATGCTCATCTTTACGATGGAGGCATGCCAAGATCAATGCAGCGTATGTTTTCTTCTCTGCCATTCATTTTCTCGCTCACACGAGACAGATGCCGTCTCATCGGCTGCACTGCATTCAGCGAAAAATCACCTCAACGCGAAAGTAATTCGCGAGAACATAGAGTGTCGCGTGCAAGATCTTCTCTCTAGTCCACCAGCGACGACACCACACGAGACTCTGGCATATGCGCAAGCTCTATTCATGTATCAAACCTTGCGCCTAGATGACACCGACCCTCGCGCCCGCTATACATATGAAGCAACCATGCCTCATCTAGAAGAAGCAGCTCATGCACTAATCCCGCTGATCAACTTTGGCGAATCCTGGTATACAGATACCTCGAGCCGTGATCTTGATCTAGTATCACTGTGTCCTTCATCTGCCGCGCACAGTTTCTGGTCTGCCTGGATCCTACAAGAGTCGATGAGACGAACACTAGCTATCATTAATCTTTTTGTGGTTACGTATTACTACCTGAAGGGTGAGAACCGATGCAGTCAGAATATTGTAAGTCCGTCGGTGACTATGTCTGCGCATTTGTGGGATGCCAAAGATCATATTGACTTTGCGATTGCTTGGCGGAATGACAATTATTATTTGATACATGCTGAGCCGTGAGTAACTTTGATGCCGTGGAGATATGAATGACGCTGACAGACTCGTAGGTTGGATTGTATGATGACAAGACTGAAGAATGTCAAGAGGGATGATGTTGATGAGTATGGAATACTTTGCTTGACGACGATATTGGGATTTCATGAAGCGAAAGGGTGGCTTGCTATGAAGGGAATCACTTTATGATTTGATAGAGGTACAAGTCAAACAAGAAATTAGGATGTCTGGACAATCTGAGATCGATTTTAGTGGATATTCAAGACCCTGATGCCGACAACTGAGTTCGAGCTATACATCAACCATCGTTGCAATTTGACTTCTTCCCTCAAATGTCCATCTACATAGTCAAAACAGACCTAAAGCGCACCTCCCCACTCTCCATCTTCTCAAAAGCCTTCTGATAATCCGTCTCAAACGGAAACGTCTCAATCATACACTTAACCCCATGAGTATGCGCAAAAGCAATCGCCTCCTCCGAGTCCTTCGCATGCCCGCACGGCCATCCATGCACACTTAGACCCTTGATAACCATAAGACCTGTGTCAAAATCCACAGGTCCAAGGGGCGCAAGAACAACCAACTTGCCCATAGGCGCGAGGCCTGCGACCAAGGGACTTACAGCTTTAGCATTCGGTGCGGTGGAGACAATCATATTCGCACCACCCATCTTCTGCAGGGCTTCTGTCGTATCTTCAGCTTTAGTGTCGATATAATGATGCGCCCCCAATTGCATCGCAAAGTCCTTCTTATCAGGGCCAGAACTCAAAGCTACGACGGTGTAGCCCATTTTGGAAGCATATTGTAGTGCTAAGTGGCCTAGACCGCCGAGACCTTGGACTGCGACGAGGCCGCCTTGCATGATGTGCATGTTTCGCATGGCGTTGAAGACAGTTACGCCTGCGCATAGAAGAGGCGCGACTTCAGCTGGGTTTGCGTCAGTGGGGATACGGACTGCTGCTTCGGCGCGGACGGCCATGTATTCTCCGTAGCCGCCGTCTACAGTCACGCCGTTGACGACTTGATTGTCGCAGGTTTGGAAATTGCCGCGTTGGCATGAGGTACAGGTCCCATCGTGACCTAAATGGTCTATCAGTACTAAGTCGATGCATAAAATGATAGATGACATACCTCCGTGCCAGGCGGCTCCAACACGATCCCCGACAATCCATCTTGTAACGCCTTCACCGACGGCTACGATATCTCCGACGGCTTCATGGCCTGTAGTGCGGGGGAATACATCACCTAGGACACCCTGCTTGACGAAGAGATCAGAGTGACAAACGCCACAGGCGATGACTTTGATGAGGACATGGCCTGCGTCGGGCTGTTTGAGCTCGACGTCTTGCAGAACAAGGTCTTTGTTCGCGGAAGCGAAGATAGCGGCTTTGTACGTCTTGGGTAGAGAAGCCATGGTGGATAGTAGTCACGACGATGATTGCTTGGATTGCTGGATGAGTAGCTATGGCAATCTGGAGTCCAAGGCAGAATTATCTCCCATTTATATACACACTTCTTGATCCTATTATTCGCATTGCCAAGAACTCCGTCTCTACCCCGCGATAAGGGATTCCAGAACCGAACACCGAAGATAGGATCTTACCCGGTTTACATAAACGGTCCCTTCAGAGCATAGTTGTATGCAGCTTACATGCAGCCGGGACAAGTACTCCGGAAACTCCGGCCAATGACAAGAAATGCAGTTATTTGAAAAGGGAATACCATTCGTCACGACGGTCTCGAACGAGTGTCAAGCTATGTATGTCAGAATTACAAAGACCTTCCTAAGCGAGGAGGCATTCTGCGCTCAAAACCCTTCACGATTGGATGACTCCACGCTATCATCCATCAGCCAGTCCATGTTATCCAGCTGCGTAAATATATCCCAATCAGCATTAAAGTCAAACCCTTCCAGTTCAACAGGCGTCGCCGGTCCTCTCGGATCATTAAGGATGTGATCAAGCACCTTTTTAATCACCGCCCTGACTTTTACCGATGTAGAACTTTGAGACGAGCCCAAAGATCCGGCGAGAAGACTTAGTTGTTGAATGATTGACGAGCGTGAGTATGTCTCGCCCGCGATAGTTGTGTTAATGTCTTCCACTGGGTTGGGATTTATGGTCTCCATGCAGAGGATGGCACCGGCGAGAGTTGCATATGATCTTATCTGGGGATTGTTAGAACGGCGTTTTAGTTGGGATGGGGTACTTACTGTCCATTGATTCTCGCCCTTGACTTCAGCCCATACATGCCGTTGGGTCCAGATACTCAAAGTCAAAACCACCATCTCGAAGCTAATTACTAAGAGATCCTTTCTGTTGGAGTTAAGATCACGCTTCACAAGCAATCGCTCTATGAGGAACATGTTTAGCAGATGGTCCAACCTGACTAGTACTTTCTGATGTGCCCCTTCGGTGTCCAAGTCTTGCATTCCGTCGGCGGGATTGTAAAGAAAATGAATTGGTAGCTCGCGATATAGCTTTTCTTCTTCCTCACGGATGCTCCTGTAGACTGGTTAGCAAAACCATCCAACATTCCGTATGTTCACGTACAGAAAGTCGCGGTTGTCATGGACACAATTGTGACCCATGACAAACTCCAGAATCCTATCTCGGATTAGAGCAATCTTCATTCGAATCCTCAAAACAGTCACGGCGCGGAAACGGCCATCGATAGCCCACCCATCTAAATCAAGACTCTCGCGACATCTGTCGAAACTCTCTTTATCTGTAAGTAGTGTCACATCGTCTATATCCAGCGGCAACTCAACGGAGCAGAACCTTCTTGACAATAAGGGCGGTCGTCCGACTAACGTAGCGAGGAACTTGTCGGTTATAAATACCTGACATGAGAAACGGCGAAGAATCTCGCATGGTATTGTGGTATGTGTCGGACCGCGTAGGTTCTTGGAACAATTGTCGTGGCGTCCGGCAAAGGTTAGCATGGCGACCGTCTCGGCGTGGAATTTCCAAAAAGGAAGACCTAAATCGAATCAGCTCCGGAATTTTCGAGTGCGAGTCAAAAGATACTCACTAGTTTCTCCATGCATACAGGCATGCAAGAAAGACCGTTTATACAGGAGATATAGCATCAAAGAGCCCGAACTCCCTCCCATGTTCGCAAGGGTAATACAGGATGATACATACTCCGTATACTCCTCTAACATTCTTCTCGAATCTTGACTCATGGTGTTCGATACCTCATTCAAGGCGACATATAGAAACATGATCCCCACAGCTTCCCACCGTAAATTTGATCCCGAGAAACTCGCGATCCAGGATTGCGGATCCTCTTGGTCTTCCGTGAGCGTCTTCCTTGTATTTATACAAATCATGCTTCCCAACCATTGAAGGCGCGACTGGTTTCGCAGATAGGGTCCGAGTGTAGCCCATGTGCTTTCGACCAATTTCTTGCCCACTATGCGTACCCAGTCGTCACAATTTAGACCAGACCAGCGATCTTCAGAAGGTGGTTGTTCTGGAATGGCTTGTAAGATTCTCGTAGCTAGGTTGTTCGCTCCTTGATCCATGTTTGCCATGTTATGTATCTCGGCTATAGATGGGGGCGTTGGAGTCGGTACACGCTCGGGAACAGAAGGATCTCCTGCAGAAAGACTGGTCTCGGTCTCGAGATATGCAGCCGTGAAGCTGGCCGGACCAAAGAATCCATCCGGTGCTCGGGCCGCAGGTGAACTCCATAATCTATCATCAGGACCGAGTTGTCTGCTTGGAAGCGGCTGTGAGCTAGATGCTGTCGCTGTTTGTGCTGAGCCCTGTGACCTCGATGCCTCACCGGCGGTTTCCTGAGTGGGTGAAGCGTAATAGCAATTTGCTTCACTATTGGGTCGCCTACTGCATCGCCGACATATGGGATAAGTGTGGTCGCATGCAACTTTGCGGCGACGGCACGGTTCACATGCTTGTTTCTTGCCGTTGCGGCGAGTGACTAGTGGGCTTGACATAGTAGCGGTTAGTTTGTGGAGGCGGGGATGGATAGGAAGAATGGACGGCGTTGAAAGACGGTGCTTACGATGAGAACCGAGCACCGAGGGCCGAATGGCACTGATAGGCTGGCGGGCTGGTTGTTGGGAGGGGCTGGTTAGTGCTTATGGTATTCCCGTTTTTGGTGCATTACCTGCATATGATACCAGTCTAAGGGGAAAAGAGGACAGCGGATCGTTTTGGTGTCAGATCGACCATTTTGGTGTAAGCGCTTCTGCTGTTTCATTTCTCCGTCGAGGGTCAGTAACTAAATGAAATACTCTTTTATCTGGTGGAGTTAGTAAAAGACATTTTGTTAATTATTATTTCAGCTCTATTGTGATATCTCGAAGTATCATTCACGTTGCTCGGTCAATCGATTGAGCGACAATGTCTCGTAACACATGCATCGGCGTGTGAGTCAGACCAAAACTCACGCAGCGAATCGCTGACTTGAAACACGTGCGGGGCATGAGAACAAAAGAACAACAACATGAACGACTTCGCCAAGACCTTTCCCAAATCATATCTTAACGTATTGAATTGTTATTTTTCGCATCAACCGAATTCACCATGACTGTATCCAAAGAAGATTTGCTTAAAGACTCCGAGTTCGACCCAAACGGCGTCGAGCGCATCGCCTTCCGCAAAGTCAATCACCCCATCGCAATCGTCGAACCAGACCCAACATGGCCTGAGCACTTCGCCCTCGCAAAGAAGCGCATCGAGGCTGCCATCGGCGACATAGCCATCTCCATTCACCACGTCGGCTCAACCAGCGTTCCCAATCTCCCCGCAAAAGCAGTCATCGACATAGATCTCACAGTCCGCGACATCAATGATGAAGCCTCCTACGTCTCACAGCTAGAGAGCCAAGGATTTCATTTCCTGCTCAGAGAGCCTCATTGGCATGGTCATCGCTTCTTTTGCGATTATGGGGATGTACCGACGAATTTGCATGTTTGGGGGCCGGATTGTCCTGAGGCGGCGAGGCATAAGATCTTTACGGATTGGTTGAGGAAGAACGAGGATGATAAGAAGTTGTATGAGAACATCAAGAGGGAATCTGCTGCGGCTAGTATTGCGAGTGGGGAGGATGTCATAGAGTATAATAATAGGAAGCAGAATGTGATTCGGGAGATTCTGCGACGGGCGTTTAAGGATCTGGGGTATCTGTAAAGGCACAAGGTTGATCAGACAGACGTAAAATCTGACTATTGAAAAGACTCTGTTGGCCTTCTTGATGCTTGAAGGCAATCAAACATCTTCTTCGCTGGTTCATCATGAATGAACCCTATCCAAGGAAGCTGTTCATCCACCATCGTCTTCCGTGCATCCGGCCATGAAAGGCCAGCGTCCACCATCCGCATCCACAGATCGCCAACAACAGGATCCGTGACCTCGACCGTCGAAAACAAGCCCATCATCACAAGCCATATACCAAATGCCTTGTTGTTGCACTGCATCATGTAGCTCATTTCTAACTGACTACAAAATCTTGGCAGATGTAGTCTTCTAATAGGACTGAGCGACAGTGTTGTAAGGAAGCCAAGTATTCCAAGCCGTAGTGCTTCCTCCATATCTGATAAATCATTTTCTTCCAAGCCGAGTAGCTGCGTCTGAATAGTGCTGACCTGTGGTTGGACATCTTCCCATATCAAGCTTGTTCTCAACCTCATGGATTCCGTAACATGTTGCGTCAGAGCTTGCAAGTTCTGAAAAGCCCCAACGACCTTCAGTGAGGACACCTCTAGTTTTTCCAAGATACCTGATGTTCCAATCGTTGGTACTGTGTTAAAGGGATATTCCAGCGCAAGCCGCAGAGGTCGACCTGTAGCCAACGCCAACCTCAAGTCAAACTGCTGTATCTTGAAAAGCAACTTCGCATCCCACCCCGTAGGCACTCGATCTTCAATGATAAGCAATCGTCCAACACCCTCCAAGTGCGTCCCTATAGCATCAAAGTCCTGCAAACCCTCAGCTATAAACAACAAGATCAAAATAGTCAACACTGTCTTGGCCGATTGTTGTTTTACGGCTTGATGCAGACCTTGGTTCAAGGTAGAGAGCATGTTGCAGAGAATTTGCTGGGTTCCGGAGGACAGTCGGCTGTTCAGTGTAATATCAGTAACAGCAGACATCGCCATGCAGATTCCAGTAAGAATCTTCCTATCGCGGTAGACAAGGAGTAAATTGTCTGTCCAACGGCTGCGGGGGTCGACGGTGTTTTCAAGTGGATAGATTGTGTCGAGGATGTAATTGTATTTGATGACTTGGACGAGACGATATCAGTAAGCTTTTGGACTGGGGACTATATGTTTACTCACCCATTTGTAGCAATGGAGGTGGTAAAAGAGAAGAGTCAAAGCCGATGTCATCACTGCTCATGGGCATTTGTGTGGGCAATGATCTAGCGTGTGTCAATTCTCGAGGATGCGTTACAAGGATGTCTCCAGCATCCAGTTCGATTGCGTCTTCTTTTCGATCCTTGATCTTTTTTGCTTTCATTTTCGACCGTCGCGAATCCTGTCGTACATTGACGCCCTTCATGCACCGACTTCTGATAGCGGCTCGGCTACTGGGGTCCGAAGGGCGACCAGTCCCATCAACGGTCAAGAATGTAAAGTTAGTGACTGCCATAATTGACTGTGACTCTGATATCTGCTAGAAAGAAGGAATGAGAGAATTATCTGGAAACGGAATACAATATGGACAGAGGCTTGTTGCTGACATGTGGAGCGAATGCGAGACTGTGTTGAACCCACATTAATCAGCAACCATCAGCGACGATCAGTTGTCCTATTCCGTCTTAGCGCATATTGTGCTTCAAAGTCCGAATCCTTCGGAGTTGAGTCCCTCCGACTCCGCTAATCTGCCCTCTGACTAATCTGTCCATTCAGTCTTGATCCATCGGGAGGGTTGTGCTACTAACCGCTTTGGGTATGCAGTCTGGTCGCGGTGACAGATCTTGGGAAGACAATTGTTGACCCGAGCGAAGGCATACTATTCATATTCTCAACCTGCGAATTCTTATGGGCTCGACTACATGCGGGTCTAATACTCTCGTGGTGCCGAGTCATAGGGTGGCTACCAAAATGATGTCCCATTACGGATGCAAAATGGTTTCAGTCGCAAAGACGCATATGAAGGTCGTGTTCCCATTGAGACACAGAGTATAAAACAACTCGCTCAGCTCCCTGAAAAGAAGAATATCATCATTTGATTCCGTCAACTTCAGTCACTAGTTACACCTTTCAGAATGACAGTCCTAAACTCCAAGTTCGCCAGTGCTTCTTCCAAGCTTCCAGCACTTACCCTATCCCCACTCCACTTTTTATTGAAGTCTCAATTCACCACACCACAACCAACCCCGAGCGACCTCGATCTATCAGGCCAAACAGCTATTGTCACTGGTGCCAACAATGGAATCGGCTTCGCTTGCGCCCAACTTCTTCTCCAACGTGGGCTGAGTCACCTGATTATTGCTGTCCGCTCTGAGAGCAAAGGCCGTGATGCTCTTGAGCAACTACGCCCGATTGCTCCAGATGCCAAGATTGAAGTCTGGAAACTCGATATGGGGAGCTACAATTCTATCTCTGACTTTGTCAAGCGCTGCGAGACGCTTCCTCGTATTGACTTGGCCATCCTGAACGCTGGCATGGGGAATCAATATTTCAAAATCAATGAGTCTACGGGTCATGAAGAAACCCTGCAGGTCAATTTCCTGTCAACTATGTACCTCTCCGTTCTTCTTCTCCCGATACTCAAGGCCAAAGCATCGCCGTCAAAGCCAGGAAGACTAAGCATCGTCAACTCCGGCACATCCATGTTCTGCGAGTTGCCCGAAGCCAAGTCAGATTCTTTAATCGCGGCCCTCGACAAAGAATCTAATTACGATGGAATGGATCGATATGGCAAATCGAAACTGCTCGGCCAGCTTTTTGTGGACAGGCTAGCGCGGTACATCGATCCCAACGACGTCATCATCAACCTGGTTGATCCTGGATTAACAAAAGACACTGGCCTTGGGAAAGACGCGAAAGGCCTCGCCAGGATTATCATGACCATCTTCTCAAGATTGATCGGGCGAACTAAAGAGCAAGCAGCGTCAACGTACGTCGATGCTGCGGTTCTCAAAGGTGATGAGACACATGGGTCTTATGTCATGGATTGGCGGATCTACCCGTAAGTTCCAACTGTCGCAGATTTGTCGCAGCCACTAATATTTCGTTAGCTTCGGCAAGTTTTACTACAGCGAGGAATGTCGGGATGTACAGGACCGATTGTGGAAGGAGATGATGGATGAGTTTGAGTTTGCGCACATGGAGTGGATTATTCATTCGATGGTTAGAAGAGACTCGGATTCAAGCTGATGAAAAAGTCGACGATGGAAGTTATAGATCTTGCTTTTCTGTTTGTTTGTTTTCTGCATGATCCTTTCCTTGAACTTGTATTACTACTCATTTGCCAATACACCACCATCTTTATTCCGCGGCTAAAGTCAGCACTGACCCGTTATCGGAACCTGGCGATATCGATAAGATTGCACTTCCTGTAATGTCACCCTCTGATAAGAACAATCAGGCACGCGAGTCTAGATTCACCTGTCAAAACCAAGCCAAGACGGTATCGGCAGCCCAAAAGATCCCTCCTGCACAACACCAAACGATATATAATGCATCACCCCTGAAATCACGGACCAATTTCACAAATCAAGCGTCCAACTCTAAAAGTCCCTTCGGCAGAGAGTCTCCAAACAGGAGACCCTTGCAACTCCCCTGAATGCCAAGGATCTAAACTAGGTTGGAGTCGATATGATTGGTGCAACTCCACTTGAAATCTAGTCCGATCCTCGCTGCGCTTGGCTCAAAGAGGGAGGTTCGAGATAATGAACGACTGGGGAATCGGAGCATATTCAGGAACTTATGATTGTCGCATGGGAACTTCTGCTTTTTAGGTTCTGAATGCTTGATACGGTAATTGCTCCCATGTGACGCGATAACCTCGCTTCACGACCTACCTTATCTGGTTCCGCAGGTGCCGTAATAGCGATCATCCATACTGGAAGTCTAATATATAACATGTTTCCCAGGCCGTGATGTTACTGTAGTCCGCCAAGCTCTCCTCTTCACTCTCTTTTATAGACCACACTCCTTATTGGTCTTGTCATTCTTTTACTTGTCACTCATTTGATCAAGAACACACTCTTTTATTATGGTTCGCTTAGGACTTACAGCTCTGCTTTTCGCAGGGCTGTCATTTGCTCAGGATGAGCTGTCTCAACCTCCCCAGCCTGAACAGGGCACCGTGGCTCACCTTCCCGGTGCTTACATCTTCGAGTTCGAGGAGAGTCAGGATACTTCTCTTTTCTACAAGGAGGCTGATGACAAGTCTACGACGCGTGTCAAGTTCGACTACGATCTCTTCAAGGGCGTTTCCATCCAGTTCGATGATGTCGCCTCTGCTGAGGACCTGGCTGCCAAGATGGCTAGTCTCCCCGTCGTCAAGAATGTCTGGCCTGTCAAAGTCTACGGCATTCCTACACCTCGTGTCGAGTGGACTGCTGAGCCTGGCATGAAGGCTCCTCTTTCCAAGAGAGCTGCTAACGATACTGCTGATACTTTCTCGCCGCATGTCATGACTCAGGTTGATAAGCTGCGCAAGAAGGGTATCACTGGACATGGTATCAAGGTCGCTGTTATCGACACTGGTATCGACTACAAGCACCCTGCCCTTGGTGGTTGCTTCGGTCCTGGCTGTCTCGTTTCTTTCGGTACGGATTTGGTCGGTGATGACTACGATGGTTTCAACGCTGTCTACCCCGATGACGACCCCATGGATTGTGGTGGTCACGGTACCCACGTCGCTGGCACCATCGCCGCTCAAACCAACCCCTTCGGTTTCACTGGTGCTGCTCCCGGAGTCACTCTCGGTGCCTACCGAGTCTTCGGTTGTGGCGGTGAGGCTGGTAACGATGTCCTCATCGCCGCCTACAACCAAGCTTACCAGGACGGCGCCGACATTATCACTGCCTCCATTGGAGGTCCCAGCGGTTGGTCCGAGGAGCCCTGGGCTGTCGCCGTTTCTCGAATCGTCGAGAAGGGTGTGCCCTGCCCTGTCTCCGCCGGTAACTCTGGCGATGTTGGTATGTTCTACGCCAGTACCGCCGCCAACGGTAACAAGGTTATGGCTATCGCTTCCTACGACAACAGCGAGTACATCTCTCTTCTCAAGCAGCACTACTACACCGTCGACAGCAGCGACAAGAAGATTGGCTTTGGTATGACTGCTGGTACCCCCGGTGATTGGGATGATGTCAAGCTACCCATCTGGGCACCCAGCCTGGATACTACTGTGGCTGATGGCGGTTGTGACCCCTACCCTGCCGATACCCCCGATCTCAGCAAGTTCATCGTCCTTGTTCGTCGTGGAACCTGTACTTTTGTCCAGAAGGCTCAGAACGCTGCCAAGGCTGGAGCCAAGTACATCATCGTCTACAACAACGCTGGCGGCGCCAACGAGATCAACGTCTCTGAAGTGAGGGAAATTGTTGGTTCTGGCATGGTTACCGCCAAGGTCGGTGCTCAATGGATCGGTCTTTTGAAGGAAGGCTCCAAGGTCACTCTTCAGATGTCCAACAAGTCCGATGGAGACGTTATCATGGAGGAGAGCAAGAACGACAAGACTGGTGGTGCTGTCAGCACTTACTCTTCTTGGGGACCTACTTGGGAGATGGACGTCAAGCCCCAGTTCGGTTCCCCCGGTGGCAACATTCTTTCGACCTACCCTCTTGCCAAGGGTGGCTATGCTGTTCTCTCTGGAACTTCCATGGCTTGCCCTCTCGTCGCCGCTACCATCGCCCTTATCGCTGAGGTCCGTGGAACCCTCGACCCTGAGACCATTGAGAACCTGCTGGCTTCGACCTCCAACCCTCAACTCTTCAACGATGGCACTGGTTTCTCTGACTACCTCGCTCCTGTCCCTCAACAGGGTGGTGGTATGATCCAAGCCTACGACGCCGCGTACTCTACCCTCTTGACTGATGTTTCCAGTCTGTCCTTCAACGACACCGATAACTTCATCAAGGTTCGCAACTTCACCCTCCACAACACTGGCAAGAAGGAGGTTGCCCTCAGTGTTTCGCACATTCCTACCAAGAGCGTCTACACTCTTGAGAAGGACAGCATCTATGCTTCTGCCTTCCCCAACGATGTTGTTGAAGCTCATGCTGAGCTCAAGTTCAGCGAGGCCAAGGTTTCCCTGGCTGCTGGTGAGAAGGTCACTATCGAGGTTATGCCTACTGCTCCTGAGGGTCTTGATGCCAAGCGTCTCGCTCTTTGGTCTGGTTACATTGCCATCAACGGTACTGACATCTCTCTGTCCCTTCCTTACCAGGGTCTGACCGGCTCTCTGCACGACGCTACTGTTCTCGGCTCCGACGACACATGGATCGCCAAGTCCAACGACAAGGACAATCTTACTCCCGTCCCCGCCAACACAACCTTCATCCTCCCCGTCAAGGGCCAGAACGCCACCGCCACCCAGCCCGCCCCTGCTTTGGCCTGGAACCTCGCTCTGGGATCAGCCAAGCTCGAAGCTGAGCTCTTCCCCGTCGGTGCTAACTCTACCAAGAGTCTTGGCGCTCCTGCTGGATTCCCTGTGCAGTGGAACCCCATGGGCAAGGGCAACATTGTTTGGAACGGAAAGCTTGCTGATGGTGGATATGCCCCTGCTGGAAAGTACAAGGTCAAGTACCAGGCTTTGAGAATCTTTGGTGACGAGAAGGTGGAGAGTGACTGGGACAAGTCCGAGTCGCCTGTTTTCAGCGTCAAGTACCCTTGAGTACTGAAATGAGTTAAGGAGCGAGTAGAAGTGCTCTGTGGCGGGGGCGGTTTGTGGTAGCTCGCGATGTTCAACCTTCTTTCGAGATAGTTTCCTTACGTATTATGAGTAATACTGTATAATGAAATAATGTATAGCCTTGTAGACTGAACTCATTAGACTACACGACAGTGATGAAACACGAACAGGCCTCTCTAGTAACTCCAATTGTAGCTCCATTTAACCTACTTCCAACAGAGCAAAGGAAGCATAACTACTAGGTAGACTGAATTGGCAATACGTAGTCAACAGTAATCAGAGTGCTCGTCAAGTAGATGATCCAGTCTAGCTGGATAGCATATGTCTATTAGTCTACCAGTTTACGATTACGCCTATGTACTACTGCTCATCACCAAAGACGACTGCATGCTCAAACGCCCACTCACGAATGGCATCAAAGTTTCGGCATGTGTGCGGCGTGCTGAAGTCTGGCCAATGTCCTTCAAACCCATCATAGTACTTGAATGCAAAGACACCAGTGTCACTCTGACACATCAAGTTGGTTCTCAAGAACTCAATGCAGTGGTCTAAAGATCACGTCAGCTCATGTCAACAAGGAGTGTATAGGTATCAACTAACCCAAATGTCCTCTCAAGTCCTCGTGGTCAACATCAATATCTCCTCCAGTATGCGAATAATATTCTCGGTATGTAGATTGTCTGAGCAAGTTGAGGCAGTGTAGTTGATGGAAGACCTGCATCCCAACACGGTAGCCTTTCTTCCCTGTCTTGGGATTCTTGATCGTGAGTGAGGAGGGATCAAGACCAAGGTTATCGAGCTCTTCGCGTGTAATCATCTGGTCGCCGACATCGTATGTGATATGCTCCCATGCCTTGTCGACTTCAGGGCCATAGCCGATGAACTCGGTTTCTTCGGTGGTTGGTGTGATGTTGTAGCGGACGCTGTGGAAGCCAGCGACTGACTCAGCCGGCGCTGCATGACGTTAGCAAAGGAAAACTATTGAAGAGAGGGTTTGCACTTACAGTAAGGATACGTCGGTATTCTCTGGCCGCTGTTGGAAAGTGATTCCGCGCGCAGTAATAATGACGACACAAACAATGTGAGGGAAAGAGAAAGTAAGATTCCATGACACGCCCAGACAAACCAAGGGCGCTGTGAATAACGCGCGAAGTGGTTTGGGACAAAGATGTATCGTTCTGTTGGTGAAGCGAGAGGCGCTTTCTCGTCGACAAGCGGCACGTCGTCATAAGAGATAGGTTGGTACTTGGACTCCATGATTGAATGATAATAATTAAAATAAGGACTGAAAGGTAAAAAAGGAAAGAGCGTTGGTTCAAAATGGCAGTCCTGCTGCAAGAAGAGAAGTTTGGTTGTCTTGGTGTGAGGTTTCCAGACTTCCGTGATTCCAACAATACATATAGAGTAGCGCACAGCGATGGACAGCGATTGAGCATTATCTCCGACACCCTGTGAATATGTAAGCGGATATTCGGCTCTCGAATCGATCTCTGAAACGCCAAGCCGAGACGTACAGTGAATGGCGATAGTACCATAAACGTAGTTCAGATGAGTGACAGGCACCACTCAAAATAGTTTCCCAGTTTCATGGCTCCAAATCTTGACCCAAAGGACTGGCAACGTCGTATCGGACATAAGTGGAGTTTTGGGGAGAAGGTGGTATTTCCAGGAGATCTGAAGCATTTGGTGTAGTAGCTGTATCAGGGGTGGCGCTACGGCTAAAGCGGGTTTCATGAAACAAGCAGAAACAATAGCTGACATTCATCTTCCACCAATCATTTACTTGCCCATGGAAAGTTTTCATGTTGCACAGTTCGGCCGATATATCCGTTTCTCGATTGGTTGTCTCCATATTGGCCACTAAGAGCCTCCTCGAGAGTCACTAGAGAGTATCATGACGCGCGCTACCACTATCGTGACAAGACTCGCCTATCCAAGAGAACGGCAATGCGGCATTATTCCCAAACACTTTGAGTCTTGTCAAGGTATTCGCGTTTGAGTATCCTGAGAGTTGGGAGGCCTAGACTCGAGAACTATTCTGAGGGATAGAGTACAGGATGACAGCAGTGAAAGCGTCATCTGGACGTTGAGATGAAGAGTATAAAGAGCTTCGTTAATCTCTGCCTCAAAATAATCGTACCATTCCATCTCGTCTTCACTTCTCATTCATCTGATCGTTGCTTGACGCAATCATCTCTTCTTCCTTTCAATTCATTTACACCCAAGGCTAGTCCTTTTCATTCTACACCTTCTTTATTCTACCTGCCGGTCAGACTTCATCCAGTCTTTCACAAACACACATCAGTCAATATGTACTTCTCCAACATCATCGTCAGCGCTCTTGCCGCTCAGGCCTTCTCTCGTGATGGCCAAGTTCCTAGTGCTGGAAAGTTCGCAGTATGTTTCTCCACGCAATAAGCCAAGTTAGCAACTAACCTTCTTTAGGCCTTGATGGTTGCTGGTGCCATTCCAGGAAGCGCTCTGCCAGTCTTCACCACTCTTGAGACCCGAGAGGTAAGCTTCAATAGAATTCATCATTGAGGCGTCGACTAATGTGAAACAGCCTCACCACCAAGGTGGCCAGAACAACCAGGGCAACCAAGGCCAGCAAGGAAACCAGGCCGCTCAAGCGAACCAAGACCAGAACCAGAACCAGAACCAGAACCAGAACGGTAATAACAACAACGACAATGGATGCAATGCCAAGCGCGACGAGGAACTTGTCGCCCGTCACCACCAGGGAGAACAGAACAACGGCGGCAACGCTAATGCCAATGCCAACAACAACTGCAATGGCAACGGTAATAACAAGCGAGATGAGGAACTCGTTGCCCGCCACCACCAAGGAGCTAAGAACCGAGGTGGACGCAAGAACAACAACAAGAGAGATCTTGAGGTCAGACACCACCAAGGTGCTAAGAACAAGGGTGGCAGGAACAGGGGCAACAACAAGCGTGATGAGGAGCTCTTCGTTCGACACCACCAGGGCGCCAAGAACAGGGGAGGAAGAAAGAACAACAACAAGCGAGACCTCGAGGTCAGACACCACCAGGGAGGTCAGAACAACGGTGGTAACAACAACGCTGCCGCTGCCAATGGAAACCAGGGAAACAACAACAACGCTCAGAACAACAACGGACAGAACAACGCTGGTAACAACGGTAACAACAACGCTCAGAACGCCCAGAACAACAACAATGGACAGAACAATGCCCAGGGCGGTCAGAACAACAATGGCTGCAACAGCAAGCGGGACTTGGAAGCCCGTCACCACCAAGGAGGACAGAACAACGGTGGCAATGCTAATGCTAATGCTAATGGCTGCAACAACTAAGCGGATGTTGATGTGCTTGGAATGAGATGTAGACTGAAGGGTCCTTAGACAGTTAAGATGGGGATGACAGGATGCTTGGATATTAGTGGCTGGTCCATAAATAGCAGTAGCTAATACACTAAACGTTACATTGAAACAGCCAACACGCTACTGTCACCTGTGATTCGCGAGAAATCCATTTGAACCCCGCTTTCAAGAATCAGGGTCCTGCACGTGATACCCTTGAGGAATAACTCCAATAACCCATGTACATACTGACAGTAGGAATACGGTGGTAGTGAAGGAGTATAGTTACTCCACAGTTTCTACCAAGAGAGTGCTACTGTACTTTAACGTTGAAGAAAACTCTTGTCTTCCAACATTAATGTTATTAAACATCTTATCATCTCATGCAGTGGCTTCGGCTAGAACATCTCACACCCATGTCTTTAAGTGGGCTATCAGACCACTTTGAAAACTCCTTCAAATAACCCGTCGACATTTTTCTGTGTGTCCAAAATCGATCTTTCTACATAATATTTCCTCATCAATATCAACAAAATGCCGCCCAAGAAAGCTGAGCCTGTAATCGACAATGTGGTCGCCTTCGGCCGAGTTAAAAAAAACCTGAAGATGGGATGCGTCGGCCTTCCCAACGTTGGAAAGTCGAGTTTGTTCAACCTTTTGACCGAGCAGAGTGCTGCGGCGGAGAATTACCCTTTCTGTACTATTGAGCCTAATGAGGCGAGATGTGCTGTTCCTGATGCGAGATATGTAAGGATTGATGAGTTTGTGAGAATGAAGAGATGGCTGACTAGTCTAGGACTTTCTTTGCGATCTTTGGAAACCTCCGTCTATGTACCCTGCTTATCTCCAGGTTACTGATATTGCTGGTTTGATCAAGGGTGCTTCTCAAGGAGAGGGCCTTGGTAATGCCTTCTTGTCGCATATCCAAGCTGTTGATGGTATTTTCCACATCGTCCGGTAAGACGCACATAGCCAACTCTTGAGGCCTTTTCTGATCAGTTGATGTAGAGCCTTTGATAATGACCAGGTCTTGCACGTCGATGACTCGATCGATCCCGTTCGTGACTTGAGTGAGTTGAAGCGAGTCTACCCATTGGACTTGCAAAGCTAACAACCGTCCAGACACCATCCAGAGCGAGCTTTGCAAGAAGGACCTAGGTTAGTGTCTCCTCATAACATGGTTTGGGGTTAACTAACACCTGTTCAAGATATTCTCGATAAGCAAATCGTTGCCGAGGAGCTGATCGTCAAGAAGGCAGGTGGCAAGTACAAGATGCTTCCCCTCTTCTACGAGACAACAAGCAAGATCCGAGCGGTAAGATCTCCAACACTTCACCGAACTGAGCATTTACTCACTATAATAGATGCTCGAGAAAGACCAGCCAGTCAGAGACGGAAGCTGGACCCCAGCCGAGATCGCCCTCATCAACGAAAAGATCCAACTCATCACCACCAAGCCAATCATTTACCTTGTCAACCTGACCATGAAGGACTACCTCCGACAAAAGAGCAAGTACCTTCCTTCCATAGCGAAATGGGTCGCCGAGCATGGCGGTACATCCAAGGATATCATCCCCTTCTCGATCGAGTTCGAGGAGAAGCTGCACAGCATGAAGGAGGATCCTGATGCTCAGGCTGAGTTTCTCAAGGAGAGCAAGGTTAAGTCTAAGTTGGATAAGATTATCACTGAGGGATTTACCAAGCTTGGTCTGCAGTATTACTTCACCGCTGGTGAGAAGGAGATTAGATGCTGGACTATCCCCCGAGGATGCTTGGCACCTCAAGCTGCCGGTGCCATTCACAGCGACTTCGAGCGAGGCTTCATCAAGGCTGAGGTGGTGGCCTACCAAGACTTCCATGATCTCTGCGAGGGTAACAAATCAATGGGGCCAATCAAGGCTGCTGGCAAGTACCGCCAAGAAGGAAAGTCATATGTTGTCCAAGACGGCGATATCATTCACTTCCAATTCAGTAGGTTATACCCCCTTTTTTCTGCCTCTGTTTCTGTGTTTTTTAACAATTGTCCCAGATGTCTCAAACAAGAAATAGTCACAGCACGGAGAAGTAAAGAACAACATGAGTAGTCTCGGAATGATAGATATTAAATTAAAGGATAGATTCAATGTGTTGTATCAGCCTACATTAAACAGCTCTCTTGGGCTTCTTGGTGACGATCTTGCCCTTGCTATCATACCAAATCTTCTTAGCCTTGACCTGGCGCAGATAATCCTTGCCGGAAGTCTTAGCATCATGGTAAAACACCCACCATTGTCCCTTATACTTGACAATGCTACCATGGGTAGTCCAGCCCTCGACAGGCTCGAGAATTCTTCCTTGGTAAGTGTACGGTCCGTACACGCTCTTGGAAGTCGCGTAGACCATATAGTGGGTTGTGCCGGTGGAGTAGCTGAGGTAGTACATGCCGTTGTACTTGTGAATGAAGGGGCCCTCGAAGAATCGTCGATCATAGTCCTCGACAAGCAGGGGCTTCTTGGTCTTGGGGTCGAGAATCTTGATGTCTCGGGGCTTCTCAGCAAGAGTGTGCATGTCATCGCTCAACTTGGCGATTTGAGGGCTCAAGGCAGCAGTGCCGTTGGGAGGACTGGCTCCAGACTCGTTGTAGTTGTTCTTGTCCTGCCATCGCTCGAGCTGACCACCCATGAGACCGCCCCAGGACAGGTATGCCTCGTCGTCATCGTCAACGAAACTGGCGGGGTCCATGCTGAAAGTGTTGGGGATCCAACTCTTGTCGGGAGTGAAGGGTCCACCAGGGGTATCTGAGACAGCGACACCGATTCTGAAGATGCCGTCCTTGTCCTTGGCGGGGAAGTAGAAGTAGTATTTGCCGTTCTTGGTGGCAGCATCAGGAGCCCACATCTGTTCAGAGGCCCATGGGACATCGTCCACTGAGAGAACCACACCATGGTCTTCGGGAAGAGAACCGTAGATCTTGTCGATGGAGTAGACGACGTAATCTTTCATGGCATACTGGCCTCCATCAGGGGAGTTCTCAAGACCGGCGTCCCAGTCATGAGAAGGGTAGAGCCAGAGAGTGTCGTTGAAGACATGAGCCGAAGGATCCGCGGACCATCTGCTGGTGATGAGCGGACAGTCGGTGGCAACGCTCTGACCAGCGAAAGCAAGGAGAGCCGAAGCTGGGAACAATAGATTGGACTTCATGATGAGGTCTCAGAACTGTGTGGTAGTTTCTTATGAGTCTGAATTGGCTGCTCTACTGCTGATCTATGGGCGATGTCTCCATCCTTATATACTCATCCGCCTTCGCCTTGGACGAACTGCCGTGTGAATTTCCTGGATGTAATTTCCTTAAACTTTGACATATCAGCCTATTCCCCGCAAAGCATTGCATCGTTGCGGGGTAAACCCTTGGCGTAATGGATTCCCCGGATAAATCACCAGGATCAACAAACGTTCTTGGAGGATTCTAGCTTACAGGCAGACGAATAAGCATCATCGTCGTCTTACTATTTTTCTGGGCGTAAGCTAAAATGTCTTGATATTAACGTTGTCATTGAGGCTAAATGCCAGTGCATGTCTTGGATCTCTCAGTCATCAACTAGTCATTGACTTGGAAAGATCGACATTGAGATGGTTGTATTGGGAATGGGCCGAACGTCATCGCGAATCAGAGACTGGCGCGCTTACACTGCCGCTCGTTTAATTACGTGAGTAAGCATGCACTCGAGCGAAATCGGCTTTTCCAAGGGACATTTCGCTGATACCCAGTTCATGCACAGCCTCAATGGATACCGGTTGTTTTGCTAGTACATAAGATCAACGCATGGTCATGTCCAATTAAATTATTTCTACTTTACATAAATATTCTACATATTCTTGATGTTGTTAAGCGGATGCGTATAATGAGTCGCATCTATGAAATTCTGTTCCTGCGCATGGTGAAAACCAGCGTGTATTCTCTTCACGAGGGTATCAAGAAGCATTTGACGCATGTCGTTCGCAGGATAGTCCTTGTGGAACCAGTGATGACGGATGAAAACCCCACCGCAGCTCTTGTCCCCAATGTAAGGAGCTCCGTTTCCATCCATGCAAGGAATCGTGCGCACGTCATCTGTACGGTTATAGTCGTAGCGGACATGATTCGAAAACGCAGCTTGTTCATGCGCCCAGTCGTGAGCCCATTTGCTACAATCTTTGTATTTTGTATCGGTGGGACATTGATTCCAATCGTGGAAAAGTTCTTGGGTGCGGTTACTTTGGCGAGCGACCATGAAGCCGGTGTTTTGCATGACTTTGCCTTTGTTGTCGCGGTTGCGAGGCGAGTCGGGGTCGTTGGCTAGGGCGATGAGGGTATTGTCGGTGATGTTCCAGAGGCTCATTAGCCACTCGAAGGGGATTTCGGGGTACATGAAGACGGCGTCGGCGTCGAGAAAGACGACGGTTTCGTGGGTCTTGAGGGCTTCTTTGATCATTGGGACTTTTACCCAGGTTCCGTGACGGTTGCGATAGTCGGGGGCTCGAATGAATTGGTAGTCGTATCCGTGAATCATAGCTGTAGAACGCGCTGGTTAGAATATTTTTCCCAACTCGGAAACAAGATTGGCTTACCGTATAAATAGTGGTTCATCATTCCGCCGGTCCTTCCAGTCATTTCCTCCGCCTTCATAGACGTTTTGTTCATCATGGCGCCAGCGCCAGTGTCAAGTCGTGTATCGACATCGAGAATAAGCAGCTTCTTCTTCTGGGGCGCCCATCGCTGGTTTTTCTTGTTGATCTTGTAGTGATATCCCTCTTTCGACATGAAGTTCGTCGCGTTGATGTCGTGGAGGAAGGGTTTCCATAGATGGTGCATCAGCTCTGGTGTGTTTTCGGCTAATGTCACAGGCAGAGGTGTCGACAGTTTATGTCTAATCGATCACGATTCAGAAAGGATGCATGGGATATCCGTACAAGCAATCACTTACCGAAAGGCCAACTCGCTGGTGGATGGGAAGTAGAAGAGCCAAGAGTGTACAGCCAGTCCAAAGATCACCAATATGCCCATGGCCAACAAAACACCTTTCCGCCGATTGGCACGGAGGAGAAACAGATGATCCATGACTGGGGTTGGGAAGCCGAACGACTTGGACATTCTAACAGAGTTGTTAAAATGAAGGTCAAGGAGATCAAACAAGGACAGAGAGGTAGAAGAGGAACATGGTACGGGGAACAACCGACGGTGCGGGCACCACTCTAATAATACCGAAAACTCAATCTCTCTTTGTCAAATAAACCCTCTCACGTTCGAGAACGGTCAGAAGGTTTTAGGGGCGCAAAGAGGAGCCAAATGTGTCGGATCCAACCGAGACAGACTAGACTGGAGGCTTATCTTATCAGCTTTACGAGGTGGGCTCGTCAATCTCTAAACGATGTCTTTAATTGGGAGCTCCGTAAAGCTTGTCTCTTGATCAGCCACTCACAAGAACTGGATTGTCCACGCCCCTCTCGTTTAGCGTGCCGAACATCCAGCATCATTGATGCCGTTATCCGATAGTTCGGTCGAATTGACATTTTCAGCCATTCTCTTTTTTTTTTTTCGGTCCAATTGACTATTGTGTCAGAATACGATAGTTGGCTCTAGTGTGTGGTCTGACTCTGACTCGTCGCTGAAGAATCCACTTTGACAGCCCCCGATTTCCGTATGGCGCTTCTTAAGACGGAACTTCTTCCGTTTGCAGGTGTCGATAAGCCTTACGACTCCTTTTTGGATGCGCCAACCGTCGATCTCGATGTTCAAGGGATCATACGCTATGTCCAATTGTATCAATTGATTCGACGTTAAAGTTGAACTTGAGGACATTTTGGGACGGCCTGAAATGGAGATAATTTACCACAACTTTCACATGCATCGTTTATTGCTCATTCTAATATTAAATATCGCCTGATAAAGAGGCTGTGCTGTTGGTTGATGTTCCGCCACCAACACGAGATGGGATGAATGACATTTTGTCAACTGAGCTGAGCTAATGGGTGGCTGGCTGATAAGGAAAGACAAACGTGATCTAGTGGGCAGTAGCCTAACAATAGCACATTTTAACTATTGTCTTAGTGCATTCGGCAATCTCCACGGCCCCTTTCCATTTTTCTCCGACTGTTAAATAAATCGCTACAGACTCCTGTTTAAAAGTCACAGATCTGTCATTCTTGTCGTACCATTCGTTCTTCGTCGCCTAAACACCTTGGCAAACCAATACTTCTCATCGTTAGTGTAAAGTCCAGACCGTTGAGCTTGTAGCGGATTGACAATAGGGGTCATTGTGGATATACATTTGGTGACAGTCGTACAATCAAGTAGAGCCTTGGATGTCTCTACATCGCCCACTTCAAGCTTAAGGTGTAGGAGCAAGGAGTGCGACCTGTGCACAAGTGGCTGAGCACGTGCCAAAAGCAGTGTTGCATGCCAGAATAGTCGCTGGGGCTGAGGCTCCAAAGGTCGCTCCCCAGGTAAAGCCGGCTGCGGAGTAGCAAGCCATCACGACGCCAGCACAGCCAGATTGACAGGCGGCGTAAGCGAGAGGACCCGCTGAAACGGTCGATGCGACGCAAGCGATCGCGATGAAGGGGGCGGTAGGCTTCATGATTGATGATTGATGGGGGTGGTGTCTTCCGCTTTGTTGTTTCGTCGTATGTGTCGATGATTCTCGTGTGGTCGATACTGAGAGTAGAAAGTCAATTATTGACGTTGATGAGAAGATCAAAAAACTGAGAATGGCAGACGTCAGATCCGATGCTGATATACTGCTCACAAACAAAGAGGGGGTGAATGGTGGGCCTCCCGCAGTCAGCGAGGCATGGTTACACAAGGTCTTTGATCACCATTCGCTGGCTGTAGTCACCAGTGGTAAGGTGAGTGAAACTCTTTTGCCAATTTCGGACAACCTTGGCCCATCTTCATTTTGTTGGCAAGCTTTCACTTTGCCCAGCTGCATGGCAACAATCACAATCCGTCTGGTGCGCCATGCTTGAATGAGGCAATCAACAAGTATTCATCATTTGTCAAAAGATAATTCTAGTGGAATTCTATGGCGCCTTGTTGAGCGAAACTTCATTTATGGGGTTTTCTGCCATCTATCCTCATGTGCTTGTCCAAATTTGTTCATCTCTTCTGACTCCCGTTTATAATCCCATATCTGTCATTTGCAGCGAACTCTTCGTCCTTAGAATCACTTGAGCACGTCCGCCACTTAATATTTCTTATCATTCTTAAAGCTAAGCCCAAGTAGACCATTTGGCATATTCGGCCATACAATACGGGGGCGCTGTGCACATTCCTTTTGTGTTGGTCATACTAGCCAGATCAAGGATTACATATTTCCGGATTCCAAATTACAGATCTTCAAACAACCTGCCAACTCGGTCTTGCAATGTTCCAGGATACCGGGGCGAATCATTTTGAATACAATACGTATGGGCTCCTCAATGGTCTGTCCAGCGACAAAATCAGCACGAGCCCCTCTGGGGATGTTTCCAAAGTTATCGTCGCCTTGAGAAAGCTCATAGTAACAAGCTCCGACGTCAGCATAGCAGTAATCATGGCAGTTATCGTTGGCGTTTGCGCCGGCTAAGATAGTTCGCGCGATGCAGGCGATTACGATGAGGGGGATAGTTGACTTCATGATGATCTGTCTTGGTGGAAGGCCGTTGTGTTTCGTCTCGTTCTCCTGTTGCATGCTGTGATATTTTTGGTTTGCAAAAGTGCGCTGAAGGTCAGTGAATTGATGATAATAAAGAGAAGAGAAGAGAAGAACTACAGAGGGATCTGATGCTCAAATACTGCTTACGAACAAAGTAAATGGTAGGTCTCCCACATGCACAGAGCCTCATTAACTAGGACATGACTACACAGGACCTTTGTTCATCGCTTACTGGCTGTATTCATCAGTGGCCATGGGTGAACGACGTTTCTTTGTTAGTCTTGGGCACTTATGCAGTAGCATCGCTAATCCATGTTCGGCAGCGGGCGTGTGAGTCAGGCTATCATATTTTCTAGTGAGTCAATTCCAGCCAGATTATAAGATGCTTGATTCTTAAAAGAAACTTCATTCAATAACGTTGTTTTAGCAAAGTCCTCAACGCATGTTTAAATCTCCGCATTCGCTGAAATGATTGAATGCCTACATGAGTCTGACATCACGAGTCTTGTGCAGTGCGTTCAGAGCTCTTCCATTGCTCCAGTCTCGTGGCTCTTACTGAGCAGCCCTATCGAAGGGTCCTGCACCGACATTTTCGCACCTCGGTCGCCGGAGCTTGGCTTCCCCTTGCGGACCGTCCCTTGTGGGTTGTTCGGTCTCCAGCCAATTGCAACCACTACAATTACAATGATACGCCGCAGATCTGCAGATTACCATCTTCATTCTCCACTTTCACGGTTTCAGTCGGAAATGTTATCAGTTGTTCAAAGAGGGGTCTTCTTTGTTCTTCTCTTTTTTCTCCTCCCTGCATCACACAAATAAGATGAGTGACGAAAGTGGCGCTTCGGCAGGGCTGCTGCGTGATATTCTCCAGCAGCTCACAGACAACCCCAAGGTGATCATTGGCGCAGCCGCTGTCGGACTACTGGTTTTCTTTGTCATCGATACGCTGCGAGCATGGTACCGTCTTTGTCACGTTCCTGGACCCTTTGGGGCAGGTCTTACCAGACTTTGGATGTTTAGAGGATCAATGAGAGCGCAGCAACCGATGGAAATACAAGCAGCGATTGAGAAATACGGTAAGGATGACGATCCTTCACGATGGCCTCTGTTGGGTACGTACTAAGTGGCCGCAGGATCTTTGGTGCGCATTGGACCCAACGAGCTAGCGACGGACGATGCCGCGCTTCTGAGGAGGATGAACTCTGCTAAATCTACTTATGTCAGAGGACCATGTATGTAAAGATACCACTTGTAGTATCTCAGGAAGTCACTAACGAAGCAGGGTTCGCATCTATGCGCTTTGAGCCAGGCAAGGACAATCTCTTCTCGATGCAAGATGAAGAGGGTCACAGAAAGCTACGCAACAAAATGGCAGCTGGCGTATGACCTGCTCATCCGAAATCATCATTCACAAGCTAACGAGTATCAGTACTCCGGCAAGGAAAACCCTTCACTAGAACGCTCCGTCGACTCCATCATCGCCAAATTCATCGACCTTCTCGAAACAAAATACCTATCCACCGAAGATGAGTTCCGTCCTGTAGACTTTTCCCAGAAGGCTCAGTTCTTTACTCTCGACGTCATCAGCGATCTTGCCTTTGGACACCAGTTCGGATATCTGACGAAGGATGAGGATGTCTATGACTTTCTCAAAATCACCAGAGCTTACTTCCCGGTTACTGTCACCATGGCGAATATGCCTTGGATGATTTCCCTACTTCATTCTCGGCTGTTTAGTGGGCTTTTACCGAAGGAGACTGATGGCGTTGGCTTTGGCGCTTTCATCGGGTAAGAAACTTTGTCCTTCTGGTGTGAGCAAATGCTGACAATGGGCAGTGTTGCGAATAAGAAGGTCGCTGAACGGTTCGCACCAGGTGCAACTCCTCATGCTGATATGCTAGGATCTTTCATGAAAAACGGACTGAGTCAAGAACAAATGTCTCGAGAATCGCTGCTTAATGTCGTTGCTGGAAGCGAAACGACCGCGACCACAATCCGTATGATCATGCTGTGTATCCTCACCAACCCAGTTGCCTACAGACGCCTTCAGCAAGAAATCGACGACGCTATCAAAGCCGGAACAATCTCATCACCCATCACCGACGCCGAAGCCCGTAGGCTACCATTCCTCCAAGCCACTATCCAAGAAGGTCTTCGGATCAAAGTTCCCGCTGCAGGACCTCTGTTCAAAGCAGTTCCTCCAGAGGGCGATACCATCAACGGAATGTTCATTCCCGGGGGTACACAAATTGGTATCTCACCGTTCGGTGTTTATCACTCTAAAAAGGTCTTTGGTCCGGATGCAGCTGTCTTCCGTCCTGAGCGATGGTTGAATGCCGACCCTGAACGTCTTGAGGCTATGGCTGATCATGTTGGTCTTGTGTTTTCGAGTGGAAAGTGGCAGTGTCTGGGTAAACCTGTTGCGATCATGGAGTTGAACAAGATCTTCGTTGAGGTATGTCTGTCAACTGATTGATACAAGAGAGGAAGACTAATTTGATTGTAGTTGTTGCGACGATTTGACTTTAGCATCGTTAAACCTGAGAAGCCTACTGACATTTTCAACGCTGTAAGTGGACCTGCATCTTTGACCTGTTGTATTGAGACTAACTCGGGTTAGGGTGTCTGGATTATTGAGAACTTCAATCTGCGTGTCACGCGACGCGAGGTTTAAGCTCATCCTTGTAGAGCTGGATTGATTCATGAGTCGATTGTTCTGGTAGCCCTGCTGGGAAGCAAGGGAGGATATGGTCTCGAACTTGAGCAGAGCAACGGTAGTGGGGCATGGATTGGGGACCAGACTCTGAACGGGGCTTCACCGGAGCTTTTAAAAATGCCCTGACAATAGACCGGTTACATCAATGACTGTTTCGCTTGGGCTTGAACTCGTTCAATCGAGCATTTCTAGTCTTCAAATTAAAGAGACAATATTTCACTCCTATTGCGATTTGCTGGGATCTACGATTGATGAGCATGAATGCAGAGTGAAGCTCGACAAGCAGGGTCCTTCAGAGGTCGCTAAAATACAGGGTCTCTCAGTGGCGCACTACAGGGCGGCAGCCTCGGTTAAGGCGCTGTAAGTGCCAAGGAGAATTATTAGCGCTAGTGCCTGAACTATTGGAAAAAGCTGAAAGCGAATTGTCAATAGCTTCAGAAAATCTGCCCACTACGGAAATGAGCCTCGGGCTTTGCAGTCTTCATAAAAATGTCTGGAAGGTTTTATCTATGTTAGCTTGCGCCATTCTCCTTCCTTTGGGCCCAAGTGCTGAGCTATTTGTCGGTAGTCCTTCTTTCAGCATGCGTGGCGTTTTCTTCTGCTCAATTGCCTTTGCGGCTAATGCTGCCGTTGCAAGTGTGTGTAAACCACGTTCAAGGAGCTCTGGTAAGTACTCAAGATAAATAACTCGAATCTCTCTTGAGATCACTAACGAATAGCTAGACATTTCGACTCTGCTACTATCAACCTCGGCTACATATCTACAGGATGTGACAACTACTACCGTTTTCGCCGTCCCATCAGCCAGTACATCTGCAACTGTCTCCAGCGATGCTGCTTTCACATCTCTATCAGAAGGGACTGTAACGATATCCGACCGATATCTTCCCGCAACCATTACTAAAGTGGAAGAGACAAGCGATGCCAGCGGGACAGCTTCCGAGTCGGAAGCTCTTGCGACCAGTACTCTGCGTGACGCCGCAACAACTGACCTATCTTCCACCACGACGGAAACGGTCACCAGTCAGGCCAATGCTGGGACCGCTGAAACATCACAGTTGACTCCAAGTGTCCCTGGTTCTGCAACTACAGAATCTGGTACATCAACTGATGCTTCCGCAACCATCCCCACTGCCGACACTGCGACGATTGAGTTATCTTCTACGACGCTGGCAGAAGCCGCGTCCACCGACACTTCTATTAGTACCGATACTACAATATCAATTGGAGTGAGCACTACTGGTACGGATGCCACCACTGTCACAATTCAGGACGATAAGACATCTACCGAGACTTCTGACGATGTAGACATCACTACTACAGCCGGCTCCTCTACCACAGTCGGTGTGGATACGACTGCTACTGACACCCCAACGACTGATGTGTCTTCTACCAGTGTCGACACTACAACAACCGGACAGTCCACTACAGAGAATGAAACGACTACAACTGGTGCAACCACCACTTCTTCTGTCACTACAACTGCTACAGCTCTAGAGCACAGCACCTCTACTGAGACTTCTGATATCGACACGACTACAGCTACCCTCACACCCACAACATTGGAAACAGTCACAACTGGTGTCACGACCACTGCTATGGACACTACAACAACTGAAGTGTCTACTACCGAAGAGGGGACGACTACAACAGCTGATATCACTACAACTACCAGCCAAGGCCCTTTTCAGCCTCTGCCTACATTTGATCTCGTCGGTATTGGCTCCTCGGCGAATGAGGTCAATGCACAACGTCTTTCAGGTTACATTGAGCTTGGTTGGAATCATCAACCTGCCGAACAAATTGTTCATTTCTATATTGAGCCCGGAACAGGTTACCTGAAAGAGTCTGAGTACGACCTCTGGTACTTCTGTGTTAATGTTCAGCCCAAAGACCCTCTCCGCTATAACCGTATTTCTCTACAGTTTGAAGAACTTGACTACTACGACGTCTATAAGCGTATTAGTTGTGAGCAGAAGTCTGATGGGAAGCTTGCTTGTTCAATACCCGCAGTATCATGCGATAGAAACCCCGTTACCTTCGATGCCGAATGTACGGAATTGGGTGGAGACTTCAATACGTTCTATACCTCTTCTGAGATGGGCACGCATTATCTTGCCTTTGGGTTGGAGGATGATCCCCCTGCGGGCGATGAGGTGCATCGCGTCGAGCTTGGTATCATGGCACCGTTGCTTGATGCGCCGCCTGTGTTTGCTTGAGTCTTAGTCAAGATATTATAGGATCTCAATGGGCAGATCAGTGATGTAAGTGAGGTCTATCCGGGCAACTTCACAGCCAGTTAGTGTACATATTATTTCTATACGCGTACTCCATGGTTAAACTTATCCGTTCCCCTTGGGCTCAGTCGTGCTGTCACATGGCTAGTCTTGCAGATCGATTCTCCCAATGGTTGACTCAACCCCAGTGGGTCTTTTTACCTTGCCAAGGATTATTCGAAGGATCAATTCGCCAAGATTGAGGCGATTAAGAATCCTTCTCTGACCGTAAACGGGACTTTGGTAAAGTCACTCTAACTGAACACAGCAATTCAAGTCACATCCTTGTAGAGCCACCTGACAGCGAAGCCTACAGGATGAGACATGACATGAGAAATCTGTAGTCAGCTTATTGATTGGTTATCTATGATCATCGCCATACAAACCTTCCGTATATGTTTTTCCAGCTTATCTGTGCCTCAGATCTACATATCAGACCATATAATATTCACCCTTCAGTGGGTTCAGTATAGTCCTTTCGTAATACCAATGGCGATTGGCTACGATACGTATGTTGAGTAGCAAATACGTAGTGCGAAGAGATATAAAAGCCCAACCCGGCTCCTGAGCAAACAGATATTCCACATCAACTACTCATTCTACCAAATACCAGACTCCAATCATGAAGCTCGCGCTCTTTTTCTCTGCTCTCCTCTCCGCCCAAGTCCTGGCCGTTCCCGAGCCTGACTACGCTGTCGTCAAGGACGGCGAGTACACCTATACCGGTATCGACAAGGTACGAACACTCCATGATAAACACCACCTTACTGTTATTGACATTTTTACGCAGGGACTTCTGGCCGCCCGTGGTCTTGAGAAGCGTTGCAACTGCTTCCCCGAATGCCGTAGACCTGGCTCCAACTGCGCTCCCGGTAAGTGTGAGTGCTCTGGTGACTATGGCTGCTGGTCTTGCGGTGGTGGTCGGATGCAGTGCCAGCCTGGTCCTGGCTCGGGAGTTTGCTGGACCAAGTAAACACAGTCACTCTACTCCGGTGGGATGGTATATAGCCAACGGCTACAGAATAGGCTGCAACCTGGTGTATTAAACAAAGTTCAGCCGATGGTCTATCTATGCAATACAATCCTGCCCTGATCTTGTGATGAGGTTGCCTTCGATTCTGCAACTAACAAGAGATACTGTCGTCTGTTACTCAGGGAACCGGTTATCTGGGCCAAGAGGCGTCAACGCGAGACTCCCACTCCCTCATCACGAGCATCCATAGTTTTTCTCTCAACCAACTCTTGTTTTTTCCAGATGTACCTTCTATAGCCAATCTATTCACATTTCTATGTCAGAAGATGTTGTTCCGAACCATAGCGCCACTATCTCTAAGCCAAATACAGCATAGCTTGATTCTCCATATTATTCTCAATTGCCTCGGCAAATGTCGATGATGGGACGGCTAGACAAGGAGATTCTATTACTATTCCTGATTGGGCAACCGATCGCGGCATAACAAGGGCCATTAAGTCATGGTGAACGCGGGGATGCTGGAAGCAGATCAATTATTCAAGACGTGAACCAACTTAAATTTGTACACATATACAATACAAGATCATAATATTTCCAGTAATAAACATTTTTTGTTAAATAATTGGATATTATCATGGCGCAGAACAAGCAAGATACAATCCCTCTCGGGGCTTACCTCTTCACCCGTCTCAAACAGCTCGGCATAGGCTCCGTTTTCGGCGTCCCGGGAGACTACAACCTGAAGCTCCTCGACTACGTGAAACCAGCTGGTTTACACTGGGTTGGCAACTGCAATGAACTCAACGCCGCCTACGCAGCAGATGGCTACTCTCGCATGCACACTCTGGGCGTGGTGGTTACCACCTTTGGTGTCGGTGAATTGTCAGCTATCAATGCCATCGCAGGTGCATACGCTGAGCGAGCACCGGTCCTCCACATCGTCGGCGCACCACCGCGTTCTACGCAGGCTGCGCGATTGAATGTTCACCATACCTTTTTGGATGGTGAGTACAAGCGGTTTGCGGCTATGCATACGCATGTTACTGCCGCGCAGGTTTGCTTGGCGGATGGATTGGGAGCTGCGGAGAGAATCGATTGGATCATTGAGCAGGCGATGATCCACCAGAGACCTGTGTATCTTCAAATTCCTGATGATATGGTTCAATTGTCTGTTCCGACTGCCAACTTCGATGTCAAGAGTGTTCTCAGTCCCTCTTTGGGTGCTTTAGAGGTTGATACGGATAGTGTTGATAAGATCCTGGATCGGATACACTCAGCACAGAAGCCACTGATCCTCGTCGATGGTGAGAGTCGCAACATGGGTGTCATCGATGAGGTCAATGAGATCATCAACATTACCGGCTGGCCGACATGGACTACAGCTTTCGGCAAAGGTCTGATCAGCGAGGAGTTGCCCAATGTCCACGGTGTCTACCTCGCAAACTGCGGAGATAAGAGCGCAGCAGATTACTTCAAATCATCTGACTTGATCCTCTTCTTTGGACCGCATTTGAGTAACATCAATACCGGTATCTTCACGGCAATTCCTAACGAGGACGTCACCATCTCGTTTGCTCCAGAGCAGATCAAGATCGCGAAAGCAGTTATTCGAGATCAAGCCCCTCGGCCTTTCATTCAAAAGCTGCTCAGCAAACTCGATCCGTCGCGACTTACCAAGGTCGATGGTCCGGCAAAAACTACTAAGTCTCATCCTGAGCCTGAGCCGTCTGGTCCTCTTACCCAAGAGTTGTTCTACCCATATGTCAACCCCATGTTCCGTCAAGGCGATACTATTTTGACAGAAACTGGCACTGCTGCAGAAGGCGGAAAGGTGTTCAAGCTCCCGGAAGGATGCCGCTTTTTCACAGCTGTGACGTGGTTATCGATTGGCTACATGCTTCCCGCCACGCTAGGAGCAGCTCTAGCGCGACGCGACAAGAACTCGCATAACAAAGATACCGAGCGCACGATTCTTTTCATCGGTGACGGTAGTCTGCAGATGACGGCGCAAGAAATCAGCGTCATGGTCAAAGAAAAACTCAACATTGTGATTTTTGTAATTAACAACAACGGATACACGATTGAACGAGCAATTCACGGGAGAAAGGCGGACTATAACGACATCGCGCCGTGGAACTTTAAGCATGCGCTGGGATTATTCGGATATAGCGATGAGGAATTGAAGACGCGGTACTTTGAGGCAAAATCATGGGGGGAGTTGAGGACTGCGCTTGATTCAGAGGCGATGAAGGGCAATGATGGGGTTAAGATGGTTGAAGTTTTCATGGATCAAGAGGATTGTACGGGAGAGTTGAAGGGATTGCTGGAAAGACAAATTACTAAGGAGCAAGGCCCGAAATAATCACCAAGAGAACATTCCTCGGCTAATCGCCACTGACGATAGCAATGTTCTAGCTTAACTGCATGATAATGGAAATTATGAATTGTCCAGTCAGGAACATAACTGACTCGGTATTTGGATCTACTTTCTCTATTCAACAGATACAGCTACAGCTTCAATTAATTCTACAACTAAACAGCACAGAAATTTGTTACTCTATACCATACCGATACCTCTATTATCTCAAAGTTGACGATAAAATCGCTCAAGTCACAAACTTACCCTAAACACTCATGGAGCTGACCCGATTTAGACCACTCCACCAAAACTCCACCTGACGTCAAGTTCCCTCCCAAGCGTCAGTGCGTCGAGAACGGTCAGGACCCGGCAAACGCCGACGGCCTGCGGGCGCCCAGAATAGCTCAAAGCAGTTTAGCCGGCTAGCTAACAATGTCAATTCATGCTCTTGTCGTGTAGCGGTAAACCTTCTAGAGCTGTCTTACAGTGACTCAGCCATGCATGACAAGTCATTTGGTCGCTGCAATGACACTTTTCCAGGGCTTGGATATGGGGGAGGTCAAAACACGAGACGACATGAAGCTTTGATACGGATGGGCCGTGGCAGTTGAAGGGAGGTTGGGAAGGTCAATGCGTCTTTTGATCCAGGCTTTTGGGACCGTTACTTTCGATCGTTGTTACGATGAGCTTTTTGTTATGGTTGTTTAATCTTAATTGGCAGACAAAGTAACGTCTGAATGGGACAGAGTCGGTTAGTTCATGTCAGACAAAAAGCTTACGACGCCTTTCCGCTCGAATCAAAGACATCATATCACCCATTTTTCGTCTCCCTACATGTCACTAGTCATAAGCCTAACGCAGGTACCAACACTAGCGCCAGGGGCACGGAGAAGCAAGAAAGCAGGGCGACAGTCCGTAATGCACCTCTCGTATATTTTGTGACACTCCAATTGGCCAGAGCATTTCTTTTTAGTCAGGGCCCTGAGAGCCGAGTTCCGGACCTCGATTCGCTTGGTCCACTGGCAAATTACCCCTTCGTATAGGATGTCAACAATTGAGGACCAAAAATAAACACGAGCTTTTTCTGGGTCCTTGCGCTCATCATATCCCCGCATGCAGGGGGATCGATCGTATGTGATCGCTTGACAACAATAGAACAAAGCAAAGCAGAGCAGAGCAATTCCAATCAACTTATAAACTCCCGTTGCATCCGCCTCTTCTCCATTTTCCTTTCTCTTCATCCCAGACTCGATAATCACATTCGTTACTTGATCCAACTTCTCGCATCCTTTCGCTTAATACACTCGCTTTTAACGCTTTAATCTTTCAAGCATCAACCAACCGTCACAATGGGTTTCGTCAAGACTGCCGCTCTCGCTAGCGCCCTCCTCGGTGCCGCCAACGCCTCTCCTCACTATGCTCCTCCTTCCAACGAGACCATCCACTACACCACCGAGGTCGTCACTCACCTGACCACCTACTGCCCTGCGGCCACCACCCTGACCTACGGCGACAAGACCTACACTGTCACCAAGGCCACCACCCTCACCATCGAGGACTGCTCTTGCACCATCACCAAGCCCGTCGCCACCGCTACTGGTTATGCTCCTCCCAAGCCTACCCACACCGGCGACTGCGCTGAGATGTGCTCTGACAAGTTCGATGCTTGCCGCGTTGCCCCCGATGCCAACATGGCCGAGTGCGCCGCCAAGTACGCTGAGTGCCTTGGCTTCAACCCTTGGGAGAGCGGCAAGTTCGTCGAGCCTACTGCTTGCCACGAGGGTGCCAAGCCCACCAAGCCCGTCAAGCCCGTCTACACCACTGAGGTTGTCACCAAGCTGACCACCTACTGCCCTGAGAAGACCACTCTTACCTACGGCAACCAGACCATCCCCGTCACCAAGCCCGGTACCGTCACTGTCACTGGTATCCACCACACCACCACCTCTTGCGTTCCCCCCACCGGTTACGCTCCTCCCACCACTCCTTCCACCCCCGCTGAGGCTAAGGACTGCGCTGAGATGTGCACTGACAAGTACGACTCTTGCCGCTCTGCTTCCGGCTCCAACAAGGCTACCTGCGCTGCTGAGTACTCCGAGTGCCTCGGATACGCTCCCTTCGACAGCAACGGTTCTCTCGTCAAGCCCACTGCCTGCCACGGTCCTTCTGCTCCTCCTGCTGGCCCTACCGGTACCTCCCCCAAGCCTTCCGGTGCTCAGCCCCCTGCTCCCGTTGTCCCCTCCGGTACCGGCGCTGGTGCTCCTCCTGCCACTCCCACTGCCGTCACTGCTGGTGCCGCCCAGGTCGTCCCTGCCGGTATCATGGCCGTTGTCGGTGCTTTTGCCCTTCTCTAAATGCTCTCTTTATAGAGGCATTGAACTATTCTGAATAGACTTTTATACCACATAGAAATATTTATACACGTATATTCTACCTTTTAATTCGACATGATCTGCAACTTGGTGACTTGACTTGTAGAACGCAGTTCTCCATTAGACTAAATTAATGGATAATTCGTATGACCGGCATTAAGTACCGTTTCCCGTACGGCCATCCCCATCTGTAGAACGTGAGATCCGTCCTCTACCATCCATGCCCTGCTCTGAGCCTCATCAGCGTCATTCCAAATAGAAGGGACAATTGATTGCCGTGATGATCGCAAATACAAAAATGTGGTTCTGCCCGGGATCGAACTGGGGACCTTCTCGGAATTGGCGAGATGCCATGATCTGATTGGTTAGAATTAAGCTTGTAGTTATCGCCAAGTAGTTTTCTCGACGCGTCCTACGAGGGAACCTTGGCTTCTTCCACTCCTCCCATGGATGACATCTCGCTAAAAACTATGGAACATTCTATTTAGAACTATTTCTATCTTTAGATCATGGGCAATACCGAGACCCATGCTTAGTAAATGCCTGGAACAGAGCCTCAATCTCGCAATCTCAATTCATTTCCACATCCGAGTCTTGGAAGTTAACCTGTCAGCTGATAATTCGGCAGGGTAATGTGCTTGCACTTTATGCAGGCTGCGGATGTCACTGGGTTGAAAATCGCGAAGAATGTCAAATGGGCACTCGTCTCTTCAAGCCACTCAGACTTGTACAACGGCGCAAGCTGGCAACTAAGCCTCTATGTAACTATTCGGTCGGCATGCATTATTGCGTGGGTAGCAGATATCATTCTCTCATCCCATAATTGGGCCAGCTCTCTCACCGAGTCTGGTACGTACGTGGACCAGTCGTGACGCTCGTCTGCCTTTCTCTCAGCATGTATCATTTAAGGCTCTCTCTCTCTGAATGATTCCTCTGCTTTTCGTTCTTCCTCATTTCACCCAGATAACCTAAGACCCTTTAGATACCAGAGGGACACCAAGCCCCGATCGTTGCATGCCAAAATGCGTTTTGTTCCACCCGCATGGGGGAACCACAAATCCAGCCATAGGATTTCCCACGAACAGATGCGTCTTATCCAAGATGCCATCGAGAGAGATCACCGAGAAAATAACAAGGACGCGGCTATAGTCGTTGTCGTTGACGAAGAAGCAAGGGCCCGACAAGTGGAAAAGAAGTGGAAGAAACATCGTTGGCAACTATGGAAGAGTATGCATCTAGTTGCCTTATTTTAGATCTGAAACTGACTGTTCTCAGGGAGACCGTTTTTTCGCATCACTACAAACAAAAGGCTACAAAATGCCATTACAAAGGTATCTTGCAACGAGGATGTAAATCACCTTACAATCATTGCATGTGAAGAAGTTGATACGATCTCACCACAAGTGCACGCACCTTACGTTCGGAGTATGAAAACTCTCCAGTGCGGTCGTCAGGACCATATTCAGAAAGTTTTGGACATCGGAGACGCCTTTAGCTTCAACAACAAGCATCTTGATAATTGCGGCTTCCAACTTGGATCCAATGGAAGCTGGGAATTTGACTGTACTTCGAACATTACCTTCGGACGGGAGAAGTCTTCCGTTCCACTTGGGAACGAGGAGCATGAAGCAGATAGCCCAAGTGGGACACAAGAGACTAAGACAACTGGCGGGTGGTGGAAAAGCTGGAGAGGATTCGTTGCTAGTGCTGTGGGCCTGGTGGTTGCGGCTGCCAAAGCGGTTTCCAGTGTCCTCATTTCAGCCAAAGGGTACTGCCTCAGCCTTTCTTGGAAGAGCTTTTATCTCTACCTTTATCAAGGTAGTGCTACCGCTTCCTTGAGCACATCAGCGGCTTGCGTCGCCATGGGGTACGGTCTTGTTGCGTTTCTTGTTGTCTACTTTGTGCCTTGGGATGATCTGTTCAACTGGTTCGATTGCACTGCACAATCGTGGTACAACGGCGTCTTGTCTTGGTGGAACCGAGCTGTGGCAAGTGGGAGACGTGGCCGTGAGTACTCTCGTGTTATTTAAATGGGTTGACAAGGACGGGAAATCGAAAGGAGAAATTGTCAAGAAAACGTCGGAGTTTTATTGTTTTAACACTGGAATCACGTGGCACTTTTTTGTACGCATTGCAAACTCTTCCCGTGTTTAATGATATGTGCCAAAGTGCCCGGGCCCTACGTTCCAGACCCGCCTGTTGATGCCACTTATTTTGAAGGCCCTGCGAAACTTTGTTGGCTGCTCATCCAGGCAGAAGTCCCGGAAGTGAGAGTAAGCAAGGTCTTGATCAGGTGAGCAAGCCTTGAAGTCAATTCCGAAAATGGATTGTGTGGCGTAGTCTCGACCAAATGGCTTTCTCAAAATGTCCAATCCCGCCAGCCCACGCGACGAACAATGAGATCATAATCTGTGGCAAAGCTGGATTCAGGGTTCTATAACTTAACGCCTTTCCCCAGGATCTTCCGGTCAGACAGGCTGACTCTGATACCCCTCCCAGGTCTCAACTTTATCCATCTTCCTCAGCCATACAAACGATCAAGGTCAGCTGACTAATTAAACTTAAGGATCAATCCACTGACTCTCATAGATGCCTACCACGTCCGGTACAGTCAGCAGCTTCGACGGAGGACACAAAATCTCAGCCACCTTTGTCGTCGATGGGGTGCAATGCACCTTCAATGGCAGCTTCGACCCTCCAGTTGGAGACTTTCACAGTTATGACGCGAAGCTGGACTACAGTGATATTAAACAGTTGACCACTCAGCGAGAATTCAGCGGGGAAGTCAGTTCCCAGAGCCTTGTGATCGACACGAACAATGGCGCCAAGATCACGACTCACCCTGACACGCCTATTTCTCCTATTAGTCGGTTGTCTGGGAGAGGAAACTGGGAGCACAGTTGATGGGGGATAATCGGGAGTTATCGATATATGGTTTTCTGTACAAACTTAAACATATTTCAAACGAATTGAAGCATCCAAGTTCGCTGTTAGGTTTTACACAAAGTAAGGCCTGATGTGACGTGTCCTGGCACAAACCCTTTTGCACGCACAGCAGTCACTTGGAATCTTCTGGAAGCCGTCTACAGCCATGCTGGCACTGGGGTGAAGACTGGACGATTGTCAGAGTATGTGCTCATAGACGAGGACAAGTAAATTGAGGCTTTCCACTAACGCCCCATTTTGTAAACACCAGGTGCATACTAGTTCATGGATGAAGAGGGCTATAATAGCCACATGAATCATTTCATTGTGTCGTCTACCATAGAACCTCTCGATGAACGACAGTTGGACACCAGAAGTAGGTCAACAAACAGAATCCATCCTCGATACCAAAGCTTTAGGTCAACCCTGTCCCTACGTGAAGACTGCCCGACACGGGTCCTCCCGCCATGAACCTCCCTTGTTTATAGCAGCGTAACTCCTTTCGTTGTACGCGACCCAACCGTGTGAGCCGCCGGTTTTCGCACCGACCGGGGCGACATCCTAAAATCTTGTAGTTAGCCTGGTGCCTCTCAAAGGTGTCGATGGGTCTTACTCGACAAACGGGCGAGCCTGTCTATTCCCCGTCGCACTTCGTCTCCTCATCCTCCTTGTCGTCGCCGCCCTCTTCATCAGTTGATTTCTTTTTGTCGCTGCCACCGGCGGCGCAGGCAGCGACAACAAGAAGCACAACTACTACTAGAACGCCGCCCATGATAAACATCTGCGTCGACGTTAAACCTCCAAAGGTGAAGGCACCGCCACCCTTGGGAGTCATGTAGGCGGGCCAGACTCGTCGGGCAAGTTTGGGGGCGTCTTGTTCGTTGGGGATGATCATTTCAGAAAGGTGAGATGCAGAGTGTGTGTGTGAGAAGTACGGAGTCGTCAATTGTGGTGCTAGTTTGAGGTTGAAATCTGGGAGAGTTGGAAGAGAAACGGGAACGGGATTTTCTGCTTGTAAAAAGCGTACTGGGCTTTATAACAATGTGTGCCCTAAGATAAACTCATACAAATCCATTGCTCTTCCTGTCAGCATGGCTTGAACCATTTTAGGCTTCTCCCAGATTACACTGCCGACGTGTTCGACCAGCTCACATTTTTGGTTCGAGTGTTGTCAAGGTTGGAGTTTAAACCGCTGTTGCAGAATCGCCACTGATAAGACAACGCATATTTTGTAGATAAGATTTACTTTCTCAGTGTTTCTGTATACCGAATTTATATAACAATGTCGCACTTCCCTCCTTTGGGTACAATAAAAAACTCGCCAACCTGGGCCATCATATCATCTGTCGTGTCGTGATGTATCCTCAACCCCCTACACTCGCGAAAGAACGTAGCGAGTGTCACGAGAATCTCCATGCGGGCGAGGTGCATACCGATGCAGCTCCTTGCGCCGATGCTAAAAGGTACGTGCGCTCTACTTTGTTCATGCGATGGATTTATAAACCTGGTGGCATCAAACCTGGGATGAGTTAGCGATGAGATACAAGTGTACGGAAGAGGTTGACTTACACATCTGGATCAGGGAAGATATCTTCAAGTCGCGACACCAGCCAGCCCGTCGTATAAACCATTGTGCCACCTGGGAGATCCCAGCCATGAACCGAAATACCAGCTGGAGGCACGATTCTTTCGACCAGTGCTGCAGCAGGGTTATACATCCTCAAGGCCTCTTCCAAAGCACTGCTCAAGAGTGGCAGCGCCTCCAGATCTTTGGAAGTGAAGTCCTCTGGTAGACCAGCAACCTCATCCTCGATCTTCCGCCTCAGGTTTGGGTTCCTGATGATCTCCCATGTGGCATATGTCAACGTAGCAGCTGTACTGTCAGACCCAGCTACAAGCATCATAGCCACCTCAGATCCCAACTCATCGTCACTAAGCACAGGTCTCTTACTGAGCTCGGCTTCACTCAACATGTGTCGAACCATACTTGGCCCACACGAGGGGGAAAGTACGTCCTTCAGTGCAGTTGATACTCGATTGAAGATGATCTCAGTGACTTGACCAACATCGCGCAGCCAGGTGATGGGAGACCATTTGGTAAGAGCCAGAAGTGAGCTGGGCAGCATGACCTGCAGAATGACACTTGGGCCAGCATTACCCAAAGCCTTGAATACAGGCAAGTCTTGTCCGCCAGATTCGAGAAGCTCAAAAGACTTTCCGACCGCCATCTCGCTGATAACGTCAACTGCCAAGCAGCGCCACCATTTGTATACATCAGCCCTGCCATCCTGGGCCTCCTTCTTGATCTTGGACACAGCAAGTTCAGCCAGTCGTCGAATAGTAATTTCTTGCTCTTCCTTCATAGCAGCAAAGCCACGACCAAGAACCCGTTTCCGTTGCGCATGAAGTTTTGGGTCTCGCATCGTGAATAGCATGGGTGAGTGACTGAATCGGATGCTATCGAAGACAGGTGCTTTGATGCACCTGCTTCCCACGCCATGAACTTTGTAGTAGCCATCAAGACTATTGATCGAAACCTCACTGGGCCCAACTCTCACTACTGGACCGTAGAATTTGTGGATGCGGCGGAGATGTTGGCGACTTGTTCCAGTTGCTCGGGTGTAGAGCAGCGGAATGCCTGTAAAATGCGTGTACCACGGGCCGTGTAGGGCTGAGAGTGGACCGCGAAAGAAATTGGACAGCGCCTTGAGAGCAATCGCCACAAACAATAATGCAACTGCAGAGACAATAGTGACAGACATTGTGACAGCTGTATTGGGGTATGATCAATGCAACTTGAGTGGAGATACAGAAACACATCATGCATGAGCATTATACACCGCATCGTATATATACAAAAGCAGTCAACTCACCATTGGTGTCAGATTCTGCGATATCATCATCATTGACTTGCACTCTTCGGTGGCATTGGGCTGTGGTTCTATTTTTTCCCTCCCATACTGAAAGACCCATGGTTTGCAAGGGACCCTCACTGCTATCCTAGTCGTTGAAAGCCCTGTAACTGCTATCAAAGACCTCTCTGTGCCACTCCATCGCGTTTCCAGGCGCTCTGAACTGCAGCTAAATCAGTAATTCTCTCACTGCATGTCTCAGGTGTCCAGCTCCGCCCCTCGGGTCCCGAAAGTTATTTCCTGCGCCTTTGACTCACAGCCATTCATGCCCTGGAGCAGTGAAGTCAAATTTGAAGTCTATCGTGAGCGTACCTTGCATGACTGGTTCAAACAAAATCACTCGGCTCAAGAATAGTTGTGATTCGTCAATTGCTATTCGGCGATTAGATCACCGGAAGGATTTAACACCACCCTTACGTGATATTCGTATCTCGTAGATCTTGTCATCCTCCCGCATGATCTGCGCCATGCAAAGGTTGCCCAGTCCGAGTCCGCTTCTCTATGTAATAAAAGCATGTGAAAATGCATTCCTGGTCCGAAGGATCCGAAAAGGGTATTTCGGACCATAAGTCCGTATCTGTTGGCTCGCAGCAGAGATCTGGACTCAATTGGGGGCTGCGCTAATTAAGTGCTCATCTATGCAAAGCCGGTAATGAGGGCTTGGCTTTGAGCGATTAAACTCAAGGTCCACTACTGAGTATCATGTGCTTTTGAGAATACCATCCTTGACCCTGCTAACTTTGTTTTCTCTCGGATGAACGGTCCGAAGAGATAAGAAGAATTCGCTAAAGACTATTGCTATGCATTTCTAGTAACGGCAACATACGCTTACGTTTAGAATTCTAACATCAAGACTGCTATAGGTATTAAATTAAGTTAGTACCTTATATACAAGTATGAATTATGGATTTAAGAACCAAACTGAAGTGCCTTAATGTAAGCGGTCCAATGATAGTACGGCCAGTTCACCTGGATCCGCCGAGACATGTAACTAGGTCCAAACTTGGCAAGTCCTGCTACCCGCACTACACCTTATTGGCACTGGTCGTGTGGTTTGAGGGCAGAACCAACAACATAGAACCAACAACATAGAACCAACAACATAGAACCAACAACACAGAAGTCTTGGCTGGCATGTCCCTTGTTTCGCAATTAGGCTGACCAGCTGTTGCCTGCATTGAGGCAGAAACATGAGCGGAAGAAACCAGATAAGGCAAGTCCATCTTGCCGTAGACGATGTTGGTCGTCTCAGCCTCGGTCCATCAACAATTGCTGCTTACCATCTAGCGATGCCCAGCAAGTCTTTGGAAGTGGATGCAGGCATACTAGGTAGTAATGCGCAAATAGTTCTAGGCGAGATTGGTGCATCCTTCCCACTAGGAAAACTGTGCATCCTGATGCCTGGGTGCTTTCAATCTTTCATAACCAACAAGTTCCTGAGCAGCAGCTTAGAAAGTGTCCACTGGGCTGGCGGGATGGTATTCCGAGTATGTTTAGAGCTAGACATAATCTGCAGGATGAAAACGCTTGGGTTCTCATCAGATCATGCACAGTCGGTGCTAGAGATAAGAGAAAGCATAAATACTCAGTGGGCACTTTCATATACTGAATCCGTAAAATCCGCCTAGCTTTTCTTCCTTGAAGCTACTGTCTCTCGTTCTTTTGTTTTGTTTCTACACTTGATGCTGGTGGTTTCGTCTATCTGTAGCCTTTGCCATACCTCTCTTTAAGATCTTTCTTCAAACTCGCTATCTCTGAAGGCACATGGAACTCTCCACCGAGACTTATTAAGACTTGCTGGACCTTGGAATTTTATTCCATACTTTTATCATCTACTATCAAACATTCTTTTCTCCTCTTTTCTTACCCTCTTTTAAATCTATTAAACATTCTTTTATCACCACTCCGCCCTACCTCTTACCATGGTGTCCTCAACGCCATGGGGAATCCTTGCTTTGGCAATGGTGATCATATCTAATTTGACATCATCAGTCACTGCCATCCCAGACCTTCGAATTATGCCCCTTGGAGATTCTATCACCAAAGGTAGCGGGTCTTCCGGCATTGTCGGCTACCGAGGGCCACTCCGTGAGAAGCTTCTGAGTCATGCCAAGAATAACGACTTTAGTGTCGATATGGTTGGCAGTCTCACAGATGGCAACATGCCGGACAACGATCACGAGGGTCATAGTGGAAAGTATCTCGCCAACATTAACGAGTACTGGAAGCTCTCTATCAAGGCACGGCCCAACGTTGTTCTTATCCACGCCGGTACAAACAACATGGATAAGAATGTTGACCTTGGCATTGCCATCGATATCTACACAGATATCATTGATGGAATATTCAAGGAAGTCCCTGGAGTTACTATCCTTGCTGCACCAGTCATTTGGGCCAATAAACCAGCAATGCAGGCCAACACCGATAAATTCAATCCACAGATCGAGGCTCTTATCAAATTAAGACGATCGCAAGGAAAGCGTATCCTTTCTGTACCTATCGATATCGCAGTGGGTGATCTCTCAGACCTGAAACACCCTAACGATAAAGGCTATAAGAAGATGGCTGATGCCTGGTTTCAAGCTATACTGGACGCTGATTCTCTTGGTCTCTTGCAAAAGCCAGCCAAGGTGACGGACAGCGATGCACCTGGCACAGGTATCGGGACTGGGTCTGGCTCCGGTTCTGGGTCTGGTTCTGGCGATCTAGGCGAGATTGAAGGAAAAATCTGGGACAAAAAGGGCACTGTCTTCGAAGGCTTCAAAACCTGGGAGTCAGTAGGCCCTATCTCTTCGGCAGCCGAGAATGGTAGCCGCGATAAGTTGATCTTAGCTGATCTCAATGGCGATGGAATCGCTGATTATGTCCTCGCCGACAACGACGGGACGGTCCGGGCTTGGATCAATGGCGGTAAACCCGATACCTGGACCAGTCTTGGAAAGGTCAACCCGGACTGGTCATCAATCAAAGGTGATATGGTTCGCATGGCCGATGTTGATAACGACGGCAAGGCCGATCTGATTGTGCTTTACTCAGATGGCGCAGCCAAAGTTTGGAAGAACACTAACAATGGGAAGGCCTTTACAGCCCTTGACGCCAAATGGGCGACAGGTTTAGAGTCGCAGGAGAAGGTCTTTTTCGAAGATATTGACGGCGACGGTTATGCTGATTATGTTATCGTGTACTCCAGCGGTAGCGTCAAATGGGCCCGCAATACGCACAATAACGGCAAGGACAGTGGCAAGAAGAACTGGGAGTCCGCAGTAACTATTGCGCCTGGCCCAGCGGGTATACCTGAGAATAGCGCGAGAATCCGTGATATCGACGGCGATGGAAAAGCCGGTAAGTCAAAGTATGACTAGCACCATGATTTCCATGATTTATTAACACTGAGTCGGCAGATTACCTTATTGTTTACGATGGCGGCGCCGTCAAGGCTCTCCGCAACACCATCAGTGACGGATCTAGTGGTCGCAATTGGAATGACCTTGGTACGATTGCACCAGGCATTTCGGGCGTTACCGGAAATATGATCCGTTTTGCTGATATGGACGGTGATGGTCTGGCCGACTTCCTTGCTGTTGCTGATGACGGAAGCATCCGTATGTGGAAGAACCTGGGTATCGTTGGTACCAAAGGTTCCAGTATGCGGTGGGCTGACTTGGATGGCGATGGTAAGGATGATATTATCTCGGTTGATGCCAAGGGCCGCGCCCGCGCATGGATCAACAAGGGATCGACGTGGGATGCGATCGGCGAGATTGCCCCAGGCTTAGATGAGGACCTCTCGTCAGCTCGTATAGAGTTTGCGGATGTCAATGGCGACGGCTATGATGACTATCTTGTCATTTATGGTGGTGGGGCTGTTAAAGCCTACCTGAATACCCAGGACATCCTCGTCAAGGGCTCTCGCAATTGGCACAATGCCATTACAATATCACCTGGCGTCGGAGAGCCAGGTAGCAAGGTCCGGTTTGCTGATCTGAATGGAGATGGGTATGCCGATTTCCTTATCCTCTACGATGGCGGAGCTGTTAAATGCTGGCTTAACAACAAGACTATCCCACCTAGGGACGGTGAGAGGATCTGGAAGGAGGGCGAAATTGTTGCAACAGGAGTCGGAGAAGCAGGACACAAGATCAGGTTCGCCGATCTCACTGGCGACGGCAAAGCTGACTATATTGTCCAATACGACGGGGGCGCTGCAAAGGCCTACCGTAACAACGGCAGGATTGGCAGTTCAAGCAGTGGTAGGAAATGGAGCCTCATGGGCACGATCGCTACCGGCGTCAGTCCACAGGGACCTGTGCACTACGCAGACTTCAACGGCGACGGAAAGGCTGACTACCTCGTTGTCTTTGGCGGCGGGGCTGTGAATGCCTATGTCAACTCGTACGATTGGAAGGCAAAGAAGCCGGTAGACGACGACAAGGACAAAGATGACGACAAGGACAAAGACGATGACAAGGAAGATAATTCTGTATGCGAGTCAGCCCCCAAAACACACAGCGACAAGGACATGCCCACGGGCTATTACATGGATTGGAAGTATATTGAAGACCAGTCGTCCGCTATCGTGGGTTGGCAGTACATTACCATTGTCAATCTCACTCCGCACACGTTCAAGTATGATTCGGATCGCTCTCATCACTATCAGATGACCCACTGGGATTTTGAGGACATTCCCCCAGGCAGGTCGCGCCAAAACGCCGTCGAGTACTCCTATGATGCAGGGATCAAGATTGACAGCAAGGGTGAGGCCTACTATACCATTGATGGCACCAACGACAAGTTTACGGTCGAGGTAACCAATAACGACAGGTCAAATTACCCCAAACGTATCATCTTTGACCTGAGGGGTATGGGCGCTGGATGGAGAGAGTACAATTGCCCCAGGACTGAGACTCCTGTCACACTTGTCATCACAGGAAGTGCAGATTACGAGGGTGGGTACATCACATCTCTGGTGCATGGCGACGCTGGTTGGATGCAGGGTATCAAGGACACTATCGAGAAACGAACTCTGGATCAGATCGTGATGCCTGGTAGCCATGACGCCGGCATAAGCAAGGTCACCAACGGCTTGTTATCTGTTGGCTCCTGGAGGAACTCGCAGACTCAAAACCTCAACATTAACAGCCAGCTACGGGCCGGCTCACGTTGGTTTGATCTACGAATTAGCAGCGTGCATAAGCCGAACAAGGCCTATGATTTCTGGGCTCTGCACGTCAATGATGAGACCGCTCACACTGCAGTTGGGGTAGCAGGTGAGAAGTTCAGCGAGATTGTGGACGAGGTCAATGCGTTTACCAGCAAATTCCCTGGCGAGGTGATCATCTTGCACATCCGTTATCTGGTCGGTATCAGAGAGTCACCTATCGCGGGGCCTATATATTGGGACGATGAGCTGAAGGATGACTTCTTTGGTAGACTCAAAGAGATTAACAACCGTTGCGGTGGACTTGACCACCAGGGTCAATTTGAGAAATACAAGGTTGGCACTTTGATGAACAAGAATGCTGGCAAAGGGTGCGTTCTTATATTTTTGGACACCGAGAATCTGGATGAGAAGATCGAAAAAGAAGACCAGATTTCGGAGAAGGATGGTATTTACAGGAAGGGTTCCATGTCCGTGCATGATCCATGGCCGAACAAGGGCAACACCAAGGACGCTGTCGAGTGGACGATCGACGAGTGGAAGAAGAGGTCCAAGTCTGGCATGCACGTCGGCCAGTGGGTGGTCACACCTTACTTCATGCTCGACGCCTCCATTATGGAGGCCTCCATCCTCCCGACAAACCCGGCATTGTACTGGCGCGGCTTCAACGAGATGACGCCTGAAGTCTTCCCTAACGTGCTGCTGGTTGACTTCATCGCCAACGTCCTTCCCAGTCGGCTTGATCCCGAATGGGACACGCTCAGCGCTGAGCTGCAGGTTCTGGCTATTGGACTTAACCTGTACCTAATCAGTGAGAACTGCAAAATCAGCTCAATACGACCTCCGCTTCTGCCCAGCAAGGGTGGTAACAAGTTCGCGAGCGGTCGCAAGAGCGGGTGGAATGGCGTCGTCTTTGGTAACGGAACTCGGCTGGACGAGACTCCCCCAGGATTTCCTCTGGGGTGCACCGCAACGCTGCCACAAGGGACCGTTTTTGGAAATGGAACCGTGCTGCGGCATGATGTGCCAAATCCCGGCTGTGCACCGCCTAAAAGGCCTGGTTCAGTTTTGCCCACCTTCACTATCCCTGCTATCATTACCCCGACCAACACCCCACGGGCTCTCCACTGGGCGGCCTGAGAATAATTCATTTCGTTCGGAAAACGCGTCAAACCAGACCATTCTTTATATAAACCAGAAATATTGATTGTCTTCAATTTCTTATGTATAATATATGGTACATTTCTTTTCTCTTTTGCTTCGCACTAGTTTCTACTATTGATATCAGTTGTCTTTTCAATCTTTTGATAAATAAACTCGCGTTAATCTCTTAAATACTTGTCAATACATTTGCCGCTAGATTCATACTTCCTATGCCTTCCATTACCATGTGATTACAGACGGAGGTTTTGTTTCCCCGTAAGCGACGCTTGGGCGTGATAGTAGTGATCCTACAACGTTTCATCTTACAGATATGCAGGCAGCACATAATTAGCAAATGGGGTGGCTGTCAGAACCTTAGAGCCAACAGACACAATGCTAGCAGGGGGTTAATTTGTACCCCGGCTTCTCGCCGAGGATAAGGTAGAATGTCCCCACCCCTGATAGGAGACTAAGTAGAATAGGCAGGTGCTTTCAAACGTCGCTAAGCTGCTACGTTAAATAACTGCTTATCCCGAAACAAAATGAGACACCCTTCAGTCCTGTACATCTGCGCTCCACATCATGCCATGTCTTCTTCAACATCAAAAGGAGGAACTTACATTGCCCTTACGACAGCATACGAAGAACCGATCAGCTGTCAGAACAATTTTCACCCAACAAGTATAGCTTGGACTGGTAGCTCCACCCCTACGTCTATCTTGGTGTCGAAGGCAGTCAAATCATGTTACCCTTCTGGATGGGACGGTCTTGGTACTGGGGAGTATCTCAGTCCAGCCGTTTGTCCATCGGGATGGAATTATAATGTGTTAAACCAAGCAACTTACTCCTCAAGCGGGGCCACGACAGCGCTTTGCTGCGCAAGGTTAGTAGACCTGTACAAGACAAGAGATACTTAGTGGCTAACTATCTTAGTGGCTATCAACTTAGACACGTTGAAGAAGACCAACAGCAGGCCAGACAGATTTTCCCCAACCAATGCGAGCGACGGATAAACGATCAACCAGAGGAGAACCAGAGTGCAACCGCCACATACCCCAACGCAGTGCCTGACGCAACACATGGTACCCTATTGCTTCATCAAGCATGGGTAGTCACTTGGGATGCGTCTGACATGGCAACCCTCTCCCCGGAGCCACCCACCCTGTACAATAGGCAGTTCGAGCCAAGGATGGAGACTTCACAGCCCGCGGCTAGCCAGACGTCATATGAGCAGGATCATGGCTCATTTAGTGCCTCTGATGCCAGATTCCTCTTTATTGGGATACCTGTCATTGTTGGAGTGATTTTAATCGGCTGTTTTACATTGTGTTGGTGGAATCGAAGGAAGATAAGAAGGCGTAGGGGACAAGAGGTAGCTATGGACTTGCTTCCGGATCAGAGCGGTGACGCAAGTTCGTCTGCGAGACGGAAGTAGCAAGTAGCGCTGGGGCTTAGATGCTTTTAGATATATACTATGTATAGATTGCTTTATTACTTTTCAATACATCCTTGACGCTGTAGTACTAAACCTGCCTACTATAATATAAAATATGTTAATAAGAGCAAATTATCTTTTAAAAGCTTAGTATATATAATTAAAGTAATTTATTCTATTACTAATCTAATAGTTTATAGTTATATTTATCTTAATAGTATTATTTGCCTATATAGTACTTAAAATTAACTTATATAGGAAAAACTTTAATTGTAAAGGTGTTTTAAGAGTATTAAGTATTTACAGGCTAAGATCAGCTTTTAATAGTACCTTTAGTATATTAGGTAGCTAATCTTAAATATTATAAAGAAGAAAGCTAGCTATACCTTACTAGTAATTATACCCTAAGGCTTTAAAAGTAGTACCTATATTTAGCAAAGTATATAAAGCCTTTATATAGCTTTATACTAGTACTATATATAATATAGATATTATAGTAAGTTTTCCTATTTTTTAATTATTAAAACTTAGTAAGAATTTACTTTTTAAAATATAACTTAGTTTTTAAGTAAAGTTAAAGTTACTATTTTATACTATAGTAATATAAAGAACCTTTATATTACTTCTTTTATATACTTATTTCTTAATATAGTTATATATAGTAAAGTAATTAAATTAATAATTATTAGTATAATAGAAAATATATAAATTAGCTTTTTATAAGTTAATAAGGTTATTAGTAGGTAAATAATTAAAAACTTTATTAAGTAGTTTTATTAGTAGTATATTTAAAAGGCTAAATATAGTAATTATAATTTTTATAAGATAGAAATATAAGAATTTATAATAAAAAAGATAAGATTTTAAGTAAAATACTACTTAAATTATAATAAATAGTCTATCTATAGCTAACTTACTATTTAACTTTCTATATTAAAGTAAAGATAAAACTAAGAAGTTAATATAGTTTTAATCTTAATATATACTATTATACTTTACTATTTATTAAATCCCTTATAACTTAGTAAGCTTCTTAAGTAAATATATACTAGTAGCTTTTCTTTAGCTTTAGCTTATTTAAAATTATAAATAATTTTATTAAATTACTAAGTAAAGCTAGCTACTATACCTTAGCTATAGTATTAATAGCTATAGTAAAAAGCTAAGTAAGAAATAGTACTTATAAAGTAAATAAGTTACTTTAATAAAGTAATTAAAGGGAAAATAAAGCTTTTATTAATATATAAAAAGTAATAAACTTACTTTTATTATATAAGCTTTTTAAATTACTTTTAAAAAAATAGTAATATTCTTAGTAGTTTTTTAATAATTTAATATTCTCTTTATATTTATTTTAAATATCTCTTAACTATTTAATAAATTACTATATAAAATAATTTATATTATACTTATATTAAGATTTATAGTTAAGGTAATAGGGTCTTATAATAATATGTTTTTATTAAATACTTTTTATATAATAAATATTTTCTTTTAAAAGTAACTTTTTAAAGTAATTTAATATTTACTTAAGTTATTAGCTTTTTTATAATAATTTATAGTAAATTTAACTATTAGTAAGTATATATAAAATAGTAATATATTTATAGTTAATATTAGTTTATTTATATTAGTAAAAAATAGTATATTTATAAAACTAAACTATAAACTAAGCTAACTTAGTAAAAGTATCTTAATATAAAAGAATTAATATATTATTAGTTATAAATTAAAAATCTTATACTTTTTATATATAACTTATAAGAACTATTTTAAGTTAAAACTTTATTTTTAATTATATTTTAATATAAGTTTTTTTATTAAATAAATAGTATTTAATTTATTAATTTAGTATTATTAAGATTATTTATAAAATAAGTATATTTTATTATTTACTTTTAAGTAAAAGAAAAAAGTAATAATAAAAATATATTATCTTCTTAGTTAATAAAAATTATATATATAATATATTTAATAAGTAAGTACTCTAGTAAAGTAAGTACTTTAAAAATCCCTTAACCTTATATTTAACTATTTAATTAATTAATTCCTAACTACTTAATATATTATAACTCTTAAATAAGGCTAGGATTCTTCTTACTCTTTAGGCTATTTAAAATAACCCTAAACTAAGCTTATAATATACTATAGATATTTATAAAGTTAATTACTTTATTTTATATTATTACTAGATTAGTATTTAATTATAATATAATTTAATACTAAATTTATAAAAGCTATTTAATTAAAAAGAGAATATAATAGTTTAATTTATCCTTAACTTAGATTTATAAGAATTTCCCTTATAATTATATTTTATAAAAGAAATAGCTAATTTCCTTTTTACTAACTGTAATATACCTTTTATTAGTATATACTAAGCTTATAACTTTATTAAGTAATAACTAAAGCTAAAGATATATTTATTTTAAAGATATAACTATTAAAGAGCTAAATATAAAGATCCTATAATTATTTATAGCTAGTTTTAGCTTATAAAAAATATAATTATAAAGTATAGTATTTAATTAAATAATATCTAGAACTTTAATAAGATTAGCTTTATAATAGGTATTATATAATTTAAAATAGTTATTATAAGCTTAGAAAGATAAGAAAGATTAAAATTAGTATAGCTAAGAAACTATAAATAGATTACTATAATCTAAGTAATTAATACTAAAGGTTAATTAATCTTATTATTTATTATTAGTATAGGTTAATATTACTTTATAAATTAGTACTAAGAATATAATCTTCCTAGTAATTAGGTTATTATATTAAGCTAAAATAAATAAATAAATAACTAGCTAGATCTTAACTAGCTAAAGTACTTTAATAAATCTATAGCTAAGTAATCTATTAGTTCTTATTACCTTTTAATTCTTAATAGTTATAAAAGTTATTACTTTATTAAATTTAAAAAATATTATAAGAGTAATAAGATTATTACCCTTTATATACTTACTTATATATTTTATTTACTTTAGCCTCTTAATATTAAGTATTTAATAGTACTTAAAAAGGTATATAAGTAAGAAATAAAGTATTTAATTAAATACTTTATAACTTATATTTCTAAGATTAAGTTTTTTAATACCTTTTATACTACTTTTAAAGCTACTTTTACTAAAAGTAATATATAAGAAAGGTTTAAAAAAGCTAGGCTTACTTCCTTTAACTCTAAGTATATTATCTTAAAGCTTAATATATAGCTATAAACCCTATTATCTTCTAGGGAAATAGCTAAACCTTCCTTTCCTTAAACTTTAAAGACTTTAATAATAGTAAATAAAGCCTAATCTTAAACTAAATACCTTAAAAGTTAAATTAAAAGGTATTATAATAGCTCTCTAAAGTTAATTATTAAGGCTATTTAATTTCTTACTAAGATAGTAAAGTAAACTATATATAAAATTACTTTAATAAAAAATAAGATCTATAACCTTTAAAAGGAAAATAAGAAGCTAAGCTAATACTAAAGATTAAAAAGAACTAAAGTATAAAAAGGAAATCCTATAATTATAAAGAAAGTATTATAAGTAATTAATTAGATAGATATTAATATATAAGTAGTAGGTAAGTTATTAAGAAGTAGTAGTTAATAAAGGTTAGTTAGCCTAGATACTTAGTAATATAGTATATATAGTAAGACTAGGTATAATATAAGAATATATAAGGTAGTTTTAAAAGTATTAGAGAAAGAGTGTAGTAAGTAATTTTAATTAATTAGATAAATTATAGGAATCTTATTATATAAATAATAAAAGGTATATAGAAAAGTATTACACTTACTTAACTATTATACTTACTTATTAAATATATTATACTTTATAATATTATTTAGTTAGTCTACTTTATAAAGTTTATTCTTAACTTCTTTCTTAAGTTTTCTATAGTAGACTTTTATAAGAGCTTTATTATTCTATTAAGTCTTAGAGGCTAGTTATTAAAATTTTATAAAATAAGCTATATAAAAGTAAGTTTACCTAAGTACTATAATTTCTACTACTACCTATTATTCTTTATTAACTATTTTAAAATTATCTTTAAGTACTATTTTGAAATTATTCTAATTAGTAAAAATATTAATAGTTTCCTAATCTTATATAACTTTCTTATTTTCTAAGTAGTTTCTAAGAATTAGCTTAAACTAATTCTAAGTATTTCCTTAAATTAGTAGTATAGTAAATAATAATTTTTTTATAGTAGTATTTAACTTAGTTAAGAATAAGTAAAAGTATCCCTTTATTTAAGTTAAAAATAGAATTATATTTATAGCTTATTTCTAAAAAGGTTCTAGCTTAGGTAGTTTTAGTACCTTTTTAATATTCTTACCTTTCTAAAGTTAAAGTACTATATTTCTTCCTAGGTTTATACCTTATTTATTAATTCTAGCTTAAAGGTTATAAATTGTATTATATAGTTAATAGATTTTTACTATTATTTTAACTATACTAAGTAGTTCTCTAGTATAAAAAGATACTAGATTACTATTACTAGTTATCTTAATAGTATAATATTACTTAGTTATTTAATATAGTATAGTTTAAATAAGAGCTATTAATATATAATAGTTAAGTTTTTAAATAAGTAAACTAGTCTATTTTAGGTTTATATTTAATAAAGTTATAAAGTATAGTATTAAGTAATATATTAGTATTATATTTCTTAATAGTAAATAAAAGGTATTTAGGTAAAGAAGTATTATTAATAGCTATTAAGCTAAGTATATTAGCTAATACTAAATAAATATATATATATCTATAGAGGCTTATAGTTATAAGTAAAGCTTATACTATAAGTTTAAGCTTACTTTATAAGTTATATTATAAGCTGTAAGTTAAAGAGTTTAGTAGCTTACAATTTAACTAATTTAGTATAGGTAGTTAATACTATAATTAGTAAGAAATTTATAGGTTTATATAATTCCCTATTAAGTTATAATAAAAAGTATATAGCTTTTTCTTAGGTACTTATAGTAATAGCTATACTTTATAAACCTAGATAACTTTTTAAAAAAAGCTAATACCCTTATAAAGAAAGCTATTCTAGCTATAGTAGTTAAAACTCTTAGTAAGGTTTCTAAGAAACTTAACTTAGCTCTTATTACCTTACTTACCTAGAAAAGTAGCTTAGGAATTTCTTTATATAAAAAGCTAGCTTTATAGTTATATTAAATAGTAATAAAAGCCTCTTAGCTTACCTTAGCTACAATTAGAGCTATAGCTATAGAAGATCTTTTTCCTATAGCTTTTATAGCTATAAAAGAATCTACTACTAAAGAGGTCTTTATAAAGGCTAATAAGGCTAGGCTAGGAACCTTTTTATAAAACTTTTCTATTTTATATTAGTAAGCTAAGCTAGAAAACGCTAGCTATCTTAGCTATAAGTAGGTTAGGGTTTTACCTATTAAGAAAGCTTTATTTTTTATAAACTTAGCAATTATAAAAGCTTTATAAAGCTAGCTCTTTTACTTTATTAAGCTTCTTAGCCTACCCTATAGCTCTTATAAAGCTATAGTAGCCTTTTAATATAAAGATACTTATAAAAGTACTATAAAAAGGTAAATTACTAAGTATAATATAGTAGTTAAAGCTTTCTATAAAGCCTTAGTATAATAGTTATAATTTCTAAGAAATAAACTAGTCTATACTAAGTTTATATTAGCAAATATATAGGGTATAGATACTAAGTATTATAAAGTATTATATTTCTTAATAGTAAATAAAGCAAGTTAAGTATATTTAAGTAAAAAAGTCTTATTAATAGCTAGTAAGCTAAGTATTCTATTTAGTACTAAGTAAATATATATATATATAATAGTCTTACTAGTATAGTTATAAGCCTTAAGAAAAGGCTTATAATTACTTAGGTAAGCTAGTAAGTAAGTTTACAGCTAGTATTATAAGCTTAGGTAAGGCTTATATAGATATAAGTAAGCTAAGCCCTAATTAGTAAAAAATATAAAGTGTATATAATATAACCGCGGGGATTGTAATACTTAGCAAGTAAGCTTACCTTAAAGGTTTAAAAAAAGCCCTTAGTAAATAAGGCTATTAGCTTATAGGTAAATATAGTAGTTACTATAAGAAATAGCTATTATTTCTATAATATTTAAATTATAGCTTTAGTAAAAGACTTTACTAAGTTAGATTCTTATAAGACCTTAAAAAAAGCTATAAAAAAAATACTAAAAATATAAAGCCTTAAAAGCTTTTTTTTAACTTATTATTATCTCTTTAAGAGGTCTTATAAAGCTAAAGATTACTAAAGCCTACTATATATTATAAGGCCTTATAGAACCTATAGTAGTAGTATAGCTTAATTTCTCTATTATACTAGCTTTTATAAGAACCTAGGCTATCTTAGTAGTCTTTATTAGTAAGAAAGCTCTTAGAAAGATAGCTAGCTTTTCTTAAAACCTTTTTAAAAGAAACTCTTAAAGGCTTTTTATAGCTTTAATTTTCCTATAATTTTCCCTTTTTACCTTATTACTATATTTTCTATCTTCTTTTTCTATTTTATCTTATTTTATTACTTTTACTTTATATTATTTATTTCTTTTATTTAAGTTATAGCTAGCTTACTTTTCTTTTTTCTATCTTATACTACTTATATAGCTCTTGTTTTCCTTATTTTCCTTATTTTCTGTTACTTTCCTTACTATTTCATAGCTATAGTTACCTCTTTACTCCCTTATACTATATATAGTACTTAGAAAAGCAACTAGGCAAATAGCTTAGATAGTTAATACTAATCCTATCCTAACTTTAAAAAATTACTATTACTACTCTAAATTACCGGATTTTGCTATTATAGGGCTTTCCTAGAACCTCTGCTTTAAATAACATTTAAGCTGAACTTACTAGCTAGAAAGCATCTGCAAGGGGTAGGAAATCTACTAAAAACCTACTAAAACTAATTTATCCCCTGCTAAGGACCTTTTGGTTTTCTAACTAATGCTTATAAAATCCAAAAGGCTAGGTGCAAAGCTAGTAAGTATGGATTTACACAACTTAGCAATACAGCCCAAGCCCCTTCAGCACAAGAGCTCGTCAACTGTTGATGTGCTGGCAAGGCTGATCGGGTCTGTTAAACGCACGTGGGGAAGATCAAGAATTGCAAAGCTCGCCAATTGATAACAACGGCAGGCTCTGTTGTCGTCTGCGAAGTGGACGCCTCTTTGAAGAGAGTTACATCAGTCCATTCAGGCTATCACGAACTGGCATCTTGTACTAGGATAAAATGGTATGAAATGTTCCTATTAATCTATCAAATTATCGTACAGCATGAAAGGTAGCCAATAGACGATAAGAAAATCCCTCGGTGTCGCCGTGAACACCCTCTTCGATTCTTGCACCACGTCTCATTCCACTCTAAGTTTCTTCCCCGTAGGGTCATGAATCTTTCCATGCACCCATTGAAGCCCCGAAGACGATGCGGTCAATAGTCCAGCCGATGCTATAAGGATAACGACACGCTGTGTAGCTGAGAATTGATCCATCATCGGATAAGGATACCTGTTTAATATTAGCATAATATCTGAATTGGCTTGCTCTGAACATACCAGCCATTCTTGTAGAAGCACAGCTCAATCCAGCACCAGTAAACGACAGCCAGAACGGTACTGAGCGACATCATGCTTCGTGTAGCGATTGTCGCTCGTGGACTCCACAGCAGTAGGTCCAGAACCAGCAAGATAGCCGGAACGAGGTGAAAGCCAAGATCGGGCAGAGGGTCAATAACGAGATCTTCAGGCATGAGTAGCGCTGGGTCATGCATCCTGATAGACCAGTACAGAACGGCTATCAGAACCTCAAGAGGTGTCGCAAGTACTGAGACTGTATCTTTGGCCTCGGAGAAGCCATTGCTGAGTGTTACATCTGCGACAAGACCAAGGGAGAATGTGACTAGCGACAGGGCGAGGCCGACAACGGTCAAAAGCTGGAAGTACCACCCAAATGAGCGCGAGTAATTTGAGTCCCAAGTCGTGAGAAGGTAAAAGCTGAAGGTAAATGAAGATACGCCCAAAAGGTGAAGAAAGGCTCTGGAAGAGCGGTTGCTGTTTGCCGTCATTGACATTGTTGCTGGTTGTGATCTCAGATTGAGGATGCGGTGCGAGGATAACTTCAAATGCGTATCAACGGTAGAATTAAAACATCATTCGAGATTCCTAGAATTGATAAGCGAGATAAAATACCCATGCATTCCGATTAAAGAGACTGAGTTGGTGAACAGGTTTGAAGACATCTCATTTGATGCCATCAGCAAGATATTTTAATCCCAGTACATCAGCGCGGATAAGCCCGATTGGAGGAGAGGATTAGTGCTTATCATTCGGCAATACATGATCCTTCTCATCCTTCCGAGATGCCCTTGCAGGTCTTGATGCTTGTCTCTACTGAGGCTGTGTGACTTGGTGTCTGCTGTCAAGTCCGATGCGTGAATAACGACAAATGTGTGGACTCTTGCAGGGAGGTACATGCAGAGACAAGGAGTACATGCAGCGTCAATGAGTTTGGGGGCTGTTGGGGGCCGGCGGCCAAAGGAGGGTTGTTATTGGCTTACTTAACGAGCTGCCTGTCCGGTACCTCGTATTCGTGTTTGTGTCCGTGTCGTCATTGATGAGATGCGTCGGAACGCGACAGGATACGACGCGGCAATTGTGATCTCAATACAGAGTACCTCTTTGTGGAATGTTCAATGTTGCTTCAGCTTTACGTGTAGCAAGGGCTGGGGGTCTAAGTTCTCTGGAGAGTGATGGATAACTTGGTTGTTGCTGAGAGTCCACTGTAAATGGAAGATCAACTGCAAATACGAACCTGCGAAAGATGACAGCACGTGAAGAAGATACTTGGGAGCAAAGCAAGATATGTTAAAATAATATGCATCTTCAATTCATCTGCATTTGAATACAGGAAGTTACGTCTGTAACTCACTACAGCTCCAGTGAAAGTTGTGAACAGCAAATTGAATCAGTTGTCGACATTACCCTAGAGCCTAACCACAGCCATAACGGCGAACAATTACGGGAACGCGTATATAACGGAGATGTCACCAGCCACACCACGGATTAACTATTCCGCTTCCTCTCCGTTTGAACACGGAGACTTTCGATCCTCGATCCCTGCACTAGTACGCTTTGACCCTCAGCTCATCAAGCTAGACTAAAAGCCGAAACCTCGAGATCTTAGTGTTTCCACTTATTCCCAGACGGATGGAAATATCAAGGTACAGTCCTGATTTGGAATATTGGATCTGTGATCGTGCCATGTTTAGAAGCCGTGCGAGTACTGGAGCTCTTACGAGGTTGCAATCTAAAATGTCTTTCCACATTAAAAGCAATACGACGCCCTGGCTACCGGATCGACGGCACCCGTTGCGGTCACCGTTGTGGCGCTTGTAGTTTGCAGCTGAGGCTCTGCCAACGTATAGGAGGTACCCATAAGCTTTTGTTTTCTTGGGATGTCTTGAGGCTCGGTCTCGACCAGGAGCTACAGTACATATTGCTTTCTCTTCTCAGGGAGGCGTCTAGAACTGAATGCTAGACACTTGGCAGCTGAATGGCAAGTAAACTGTGATAACCCGTGCTATAAGCAACTACCACTATAGAATAAAAAGTGACAGTCTTGCTCTTTTGCCATCCACATCACTGAAATACATCAATTCTCTTGGCTCCACTCGTTACAATGGCTCGTCTTGCGATCTTCATTCGGCTGGCCGCGCTATTCAGCGCTGTAACTGTCGCAGCTGAGGATGGCTGTTCTGCGTACTCTATCGATGGCCCTCACAATGCAACTTTCGACTTTTACCGCTTCTATGACTTTCGCAGTGCCCCTGCCACTGATGAAATTCTCACGGGAGATCCAGCAGCCGAGAACAGGGAGCAGCCTGATATCTTAGCAGCCAGCAGACTGATCAGCAACTCCTCGTGGAGGGATGATTGGAAAGTGACTGTGAAGTACCAAGGCCAGCCGAATGAGAAGGCGCTGGCACGTCACTACGTGGCAGATCACGTCTTTCTGGGTATGTATTTTTCTTTTTCTCACAGCCCTGTCTTGACCACCAAGCTATTGTCTCGAGTTCCTTGGCTGACCCTTGGTAATAGACAAACCTGGAGATGATACTCAGCTTGTGTTGTACACGGACCGGCTGAGGAACGAGACTCAACAAGCTGGAGAGGTCTATTTCAGCGAGTCCCTTGTGGATTCAATCTCGCTCCGGGTATATGCACGCATTTCCGGGAGTCCCGGAGCCGTCGCTGGGTTCTTTACTTACTACAACGACACGCAAGAGACAGACATCGAGGTCCTTACCAAAGAAGAAGATGACAGGGTACAATTCTCCAATCAGCCTACCGAGAACCAAACCACGTGGACCACAATCCCCGGCTCAACTCACAACGAAACAAGATCAGGATCATACCGAGACTGGACCGTGTATCGTCTGGACTGGCTGCGCGAGCAGGGTTTGACTGCATGGTACGTTGATGGGGAACTCATGAAGACTTCTAAGATGAACGTACCCGTTACACCGTCGACGGTCTACATCAATATGTGGAGCAACGGTGGGAGCTTTTCCGGCCGAATGGACTATAACACTAACGCCACGTTGGAGATTGGGTGGATCCAGATGGCCTTTAATGCATCCGGTGTTGAAGCCGAGACGGACCGAGAAAATGGCTCTAGATCGGTTTGTTCAATTGAGGATGGGAAAGCAGAGCCTACGTCATCTGGAGTGAAGATGGGAGTTGGATCTTGGCTGTGGACTTTGTCTTTGGTAGTTTTTGTTAGCATTCTATAGATAATTAAAGGAGGCGTTTATGTCGCAGTGTAGCATACCATTTCTCCTGAATTTGACAGACGCCATCACGCCTTCGCCTGCCTGTCATAATGCCATTGTTGCAGCTGTGTGGCTGCCATTGCAACAATGGCATTTTGCTTTTCCCAGTGAAAAGTCTAATTGCTGGCCACCATCGCATTCATTACCAAACGAAGGCGTCATCGAATTAGGGTTCTTCATACTAATCCACTCTGAAATCTCCGATGCTCCCGTTGGTCAAGCTAAAGCGCCACTTAGTGAGGCATTTGTTAAATGAAGTACATCATGGGTGGGCCACTCTTGGTGCAAGATCTCGGTACTTTTCTTCCAAGCACTATGCCAAGTGTCTCGGCAAGCCTCAGCACACATTTTGCTAGAGGGGCCGCGTAACCGCGGGATGTGGTTACAGCACGGGAAAAAGGCATTCTGGAAACGGGTCCTTTTGTCTCATTTCTTAGAGTTTGTAGCTACATACGCAGGGGGAACTTCAGTGACATTGTTCAGTGACATTAGCCAGGAACAAACCCCCGGATTTTAACGGCGATTGAACTCAAATGTGATTACTCAATTGTCATTAATTACTGATATTATCTTTTATCGAATCTTAGTAGGGTTAATGCAAATTGAAACATGCAGAAAAAACAAAACTGAACCAAGATCTGACCCAAGCACCAGCAAAATCCCATCAAAAGCAATTACCCGGTTTTTTCCACAATTCTTACGCACTGATGTTTGTTCCGTGCGCCTCCAAGTAGCGACACAAATCTCTGCAGCTGTCAAGTAGCGTCTTCTGAGGTTTCCATCCCAACTCAGTCATTGCCCTTCTGGGATCAGCGACACAGACTCCCACGTCACCTTCTCGACGACCGACCTTGGCCATGGGGATATCTCTTCCTGAAGCGGCCTTGATGGCGTCAACAACTTCGTAGACAGTATGACCAGTACCAGTACCAATGTTAAAAGTCTGGAAGCCCTGGCTTTCCTTGACAGTCAAGGCAGCTAAGTGACCCCTGGCAAGATCAGAGACATGGATGAAGTCGCGGATGGCAGTTCCGTCCCGAGTATCCCAGTCTGTACCAAACACTTGGAGCTGCTCCATCTCACCGAGCATCACCTTGAGAAGCACAGGCATGAGATTGGTGGGTGCAACACGTGGGTCTTCTCCCAAGCGGCCCGAGTCATCACAGCCGATGGGGTTAAAATACCTCAACGCAATAACAGTCCACTCTGGATCTGCCACGGCCAAATCGGCTAGGATAGCTTCGCAGATCCATTTAGTTCGCCCGTACGGGTTAGTCAGTCCCGTGCACCCGGAAAGCGTTGTGCGTGCCTGGCCGCTGGCATCGTGCCATTCGGTAGTAGCGTGGGTACAGGACTCTTCCACCAAACGGCCTCCAGCATCAGCGAGAGAGCCGTAAACAGTGGCCGATGATGAGAAGACAAGGTATTTGATGCCAAAGTCGGACAAGGTGCTGCAGAATCGGATGAGACCGCCGACGTTATTGTCGTAGTACTTGAGTGGCTTCTCAATGCTCTCAGAGACGGACTTGTAGGCAGCAAAATGGATAACTCGCTTGATCTTGGATCCAGAGGGAGTTGAGTAAAGAGATAGGATATCCTGAATCTTCGCATTGTCTCGGAAATCAGCCTCGTAAAAGTGGAGGTCTGGACGACGAGAGCTAGCGTTGAAGCGCTTATTTGTCATGTCGTTGAGAGTGTCAAGAACATTGACGAAAGCATTGCTCAGGTTATCGATAACGACAACATTGTTTGCATCCTTGAGAAGCTCCCAGGTAGTGTGGCTGCCAATGTAGCCAAGGCCTCCAACGACAAGTACGTACTCATCAGGGGAGGCTGTGCGGGCGACTGGAGAGGGAGGTCCACTGAAAAGTACGTCTTGCTCAGTAGCAGGAGTGCTGGGACGAGAGGCAGACGAGTTGAGGGATTGGTAGGATTGAGAACGAGATGGGAAGGGGAAGCCAGTGTCAGTTAGAGGACTGGCAGTCACAGGTGTAGATTCATAAGAGTCCATCTTGAAGAGACTTAACGAAAGGATGAAGCTGATATGAACGAAGGTGTGAACGAATGTGTGAACGAATGTGGAGTCTCTTACAGAGATCGACTGATGATTTTTGTTGGTTACAGCACCAAGACTTGATCACCATGAAGGGATGGACCATGAGATTATATACTCAGATCTTCTCAACATTCATCTATACAGCATCTCTGTATGCCACCCCAGAAGATAAGTGCTAAGAAAATTTCAAATAAGTCCCAGCGTTACGGCGAGAAGGTTACGTCCCACAGCACCAGCAAGACGAGGCCGAGAACGATCGGTTCAACAACGACAACAACAACACCAAGGACTGGCATCAGTACTCGCTTCGATCACGTCTTAGTCTCAGTATCCGCCCTGCAGCTCGTCATGGCGGTAACTAGTTGCAAAGTGTTTCTATCAAACCCGGTGAGGCTGGTGAAGCTGAACGGGACGAGGCGCCATCGCCAATATCGTTTCTGATCTAGACATCTATAGCGTCGTTTACTACCAGGTACAGCTCAGTGCACGTTCTCGTTAACAGTTAGATAGTGGAGCGATGACTGTCGATGGCATCACGACAATTCATCGCCGTAGGGATGTTTACCATGGTCTCGAATTCGCCATCGACGAGGCTTGCATGGAGATAAAAGCAACGCGACGAGCTAGCAGAGACTATTAAAATTACCGGTATACTAAATTGACTAAACGACCCAGCTGCTTGTTTGGGGACATGCATTCAGCCTCATCGCGATGTTTGCCGTTGTGAGTGGCGATGGGGCTTAATGGGGACAGAAGCAACACCATTATAGCCTTGGCTATCACTATCAAAAGTCCAAGTGCGGGTTTACTCCGATGAAGCGGCGGCTCTTGGCGAGTCCAGAAAGTGGAGGACAGTTTGTAACGGTCTGGTCGGTAGAGCTCTAGTTAGTACTCACTACTCGGTCCCTAAGATCGTAGACCAAATCCGTAGATCGTAGATTCAGCTGTCTCATACTCATTTCCCCTGTCCACTATAACACGGACTCTATGACTTTTTCGTCGTATTGCCGTCCAACAACCAAAAAGAAAGTTAACGGTAGCCACTTAAAACTTTGCAACAACGCACGAATGACAAGGATATCAAATTATCCCACCATAAACTGTCAGCCTCTTGGCCAAGCCACAGATGCATCAAAGTGAAATGCCATACAAACCTAACCCTGTAATTTGCAACATGCATGTGCATGTCACTCCCTTTCCCAAAAAGTATTTTTACTTCTTTCTTAGACAGGGATTGAGTGCGGCTTAAGCCACAGCTTACAAGGCCCCGTCCTAACGGCTGCAGGTCTCTGAGACTAACTACCGCACACTACTTTAGTCCCTGTTCCACTTCCCCAAAGTGGTCTCACCAGACACTAGCAAAGTCAATGACAACACCTTTGTAGCTGCCATCTGGATTCGGATCTTTTGCCACGGCTTGGTACCTGCGCCAAGTCCATATATGGCTGACACTAAATGGTTAGTGCTAGACTCGATCTCTGTCTCACTGTGCTGTACTGTACAGCACAGTATCGGCCGAACCTCGTCTTGCAGCGAGTGTGCATCACCTCATGTTGTGTTCCGATGGCAACGGGGTTTGGATCCTTGTTTTCAATAGCTTCATTTCTCAGCTCTGCTCCATGGGCCTAGATCGGATCCACGAGCTTGGAGATCCTTGACGGCGTGCACGGCTGGTCCGTTGTTAACTGAAGTTCTGTTTTGTTTGCCCCAATTAATCCTTCAGCTGTGGAAATTTCTGTCTCCAAGGTGTTTTGTCAAAGGGTACATTTACCTTGGACGTTCGCTTGGTCACCCAACCTCTTGCTCAAGCATCACATTCGTTCTTATCCACTCACTTTACCTTTGGGCTCCAGCTTGGCCAAAGATCCCTCCCCATTCTTCCTCTCTTCTGCTTCTCCAATGGCCAGCCAAGCTACCAACCCCTTCTGGAGCCATAAAGATCCCTCCAACGAGGATCTGATTCTGCCATGCACCGCCAGACTAGACCCGACGGTCCCTGTCTCGCAGGAGCAGACGCGTCCTCCTCTGGCTAGCCCTCCTTCCACTCGTTCTCTGCAAGACCCATTCACTACTCCTCCTCCTGCCAGCCCTATCATCAGCCCTGTTTCTACTCCCCCACCAGCCATCACCTCAGACAGAACAGCCCGTAAGGTTGGCATCTACGGTCCTTACTGTGATTCTGCCTCTGCCTCCGAGACATCTCTGAACAGCCATTCTGGTAGAAGGCTTACCGACAATGTCGAGAAGCCTTCACCCGATAGCAAGAAGAGATCGCTATGGACAAGATTCTGGCGTGCTCTGGGCAACCAGTTCTCTCCTCGGGCTTTCTGGGACCTCATCAACCCGAAAGAGTATGTCTATCCCATGACTCTCAAGAAGGGTGCTGCTCTTGCCTTTGTGATGGCTTGTGTCGCTGCTCTTGTCATCTCCAACTGGGCCACCGGTTGGATGGTGAAGGCGATCGCCCAGACTCGTAGGTACATGCTACCTGTTCTGGTCATCGTCCTCACTCTTGAGCCTCTCATGTTCCTCATCATCATGTCCATCGCGCGTGTCCCACCATACAACCCGCCCAAGGCAAGTCCTTCCACTGCTGTCCAGGAGGTCTTCAATGAGAAAAGCCCCAGTGATCTTGAGAAAGGCGTTGTGATCACCACCACTACCGAGGCTTGGGAGACCGCCTTTGTCATCCCCTGCCATAACTCTGACCGCGACGCTTTGCAAAAGGTTATTGAATCTGCACTACCCCACTTCAGACCCCAAGACATCTTCATCATCGACAATGGTCGCTCTCGATACCCCACTGATCTTTCCTTCCGACAGTGGCTCAAGAATCTCCACCCTGAGCTTGTCTACATCTGGTCTCCCATTGGTTCCAAGAATGCTGCCCAGTTCGTCGGTTCTCTTGCAGCTAAGAACTACAAGTACATCCTCACCACTGACGACGACGTCTCTCTACCCGAAAACTACCGCCACCCCATTCATCTGATGAATGAGCAACTCCGTGCTGTCGCTTTCCCTCTCAAGGGTATCGACGCAGATGGCAATGTCCCTCTCGGTATGGTGTCGTGGCAAGACTGCGAGTACCGTATGGCTGGTCTGACCAAGCTTGCCGAGGACCGAACATGTGGTGTCAACTTCCCCCACGGCGCTGGTTGGTTCGTCGATCGTGACATCTTCGTCGAGCTGCTCTCCAAGCACCATCCTATGGACTTTATCGCTGAAGATGCCAATGCTGGTTTCGCCATGATGCGCTTGAACAAGCGTATCGCCTTTGATGCTCAAGTTACTCTGGCGACTGAGGTACCCTCAACTGTCCTTGGTCCCGGTTTGAACTGGTGCAAGCAGCGTGTCAAGTCTTGGGAGATGGGACGCCACAGTCTCATCTGGAAGCTCTTCCGACACCTGTTCAGAATGAATGGTCAACGTACCATTGCAGGAATTCTGATGCAGAAGTTCCTCTTCCTGTACACCCTGGCCTGTCTTGTCATTGACTGGGTCCGCATCCCCGTACTCGTTGCTCTCGGAGCGCACAAGCAGTATTGGATCTTCTTCTGCAGTCTTGCCTTTGTCGCCTGCCTACCTCCCCTTCTTTATAATTACATCAGCTGCTGGCGTCGTCCCGATATGCGCATCGATCTTTGCACCATCGCTACCTACCCTTTCTACAAGCAGCTTTACAGTTTCATATCTGTCTTTGGAGCTGTGCGCTGGGCTCTTTTCTATATTGGTGGACATGTTCGAGCGAAGCCCATCAAACAAATGCTCAAGGATGGTGATGATGCTTGCTTCTGGCTTGACCCCAGGTTTGAGGCCAACCCTGCCTGGTTGGCGGATGAAAAGGAACAGATGGTGGCTTTGGAGTCGGCGAACACAACTGTCATTGGCTCGGCTCCTCCTACACCGGGTGGCTCTAAATAGACCACACATTTCATATTTTGTCTCTTACTTTCTACGATCTATAATTAATTCTTAAAAGATAATATACATAGAAATAATAGTTTATTACAATTTCTCTTTATGCAACATTTGTGCATGTCATTTGGTAGCTCTAGTGTAGCTTTGTTAAATGCAACGGGCCGCAAAATGTCGTTTATCGCATATTAAAATATCCCAGAGTGAGTTACGCGAAGTTTGTGACTCATAATTTTGGGAGCATTGTAGTGACTTTCATACTCATAGCCGATCGGATGTTGCTTCAATTAATAGCAATAGCCCCAGTCATATCTGATGCTGATTCTTCCAGTGATCGCCACTTAATCCCCGAACCCCATTCAAAATTCTCCGTCACTGATCCTTTTAGACCCCTTGAGTCACATCAGCATGAAGTCAATGCATTGACCATACACGTGTCTATGTGACTTTTGACAAGTGTGTGGTTTTTTATGAAAGACTCATATGAAAACATCCTAATCAAACCCATGCATTCGGATGTCTTCATTGTAAAAGGACACAAGCGACTGCAAATTTGATATTAGAAACGGGTTATAAGTCAGGGAAGGAAAGTTGTTTCAATGCAACCTGGTACTATAATGGTCAATGGCATGAATGAAGATAGCGTAGAATGGTTCTTGATTGGCTCGTGCACAACGTGTTGGCATTGACATAAGTTGCACTAAGGACTGGGAGTCTTTATGCCTCAGAGCACAGACCTGAAAAGATGACTCTTTAGCTACGCGAAGTCCCCAAATACTACATACTTGTAGAGCATGAACTTATATAATCTCTAATACACCTTTCTACTTCCACTAGTACCTTTAGAAGTAAGGTTGACTTCTTGGGTATATTGACCCTACTATAGCATAATGAAGTGACTCATTGTAGAACGTATATGACAAGGCATTAAATAGCAACCGATCTGCCAGTCTGTCCCAGTCCTTTCTCCAGTTTATTTATCCAGCAGTCTCTAATTACCAGACATCCCTAACCAGAGTCTCACGTTCCTTCACGACTCCTTGTTACCATTGACTTGGGACAACCAACCGGTACTACTTGATTCTTAATAATAACCGTCCTTGAACAACTGCTGCGATGTTTTCTGCAATGCGCGGCGCAAATTCTCCAACAACAGAAACGCCACCCGATGACAATGTTTCAGCGCTCAGCGCAGATGCGCCCAAGGCCCGAACCCTCTCAGGTCCTCCTAAAGCCCGACCTGCCTCATCCGCCACCGAAATCCTCTTGACCACCACGCGCAAAGAGGCTTCTGAGCAATACGCCCAAGCCGCAAAAGCCGAAAAGGCGTACCGCACCAAGAGGAAGGCCAAATTGGCACGAGCCAACTACAACGAAACGAAGGAACACTTTCGCGAGGCCGTTTCTCACTTCAAGCTGGCTTTCAAGGGCTTGTTCTCCGTGATTGGAAATTTCAGCTATCTCATCAGCGAGAAGCGCGACAACAGAAAACAAGCGGCTGAGAAGAGAGCACATGAGAAGAATCTTGTGAGGAAGAGAAAACTTGAGGAGCAGCTGGCGAAGGCAGAGGCGGAAGCAGGCCCGGTCGCTGATGATGCAGAGGATAAGGAGACGGCTGTTGAGAAGTAGGATGGCTGCTTAAGAATCTATAATGCTATGAGGAGTTTGAGCTCGGTTTCCTTTGTCTTTGATTCAATCTGACTACATGACACTATTTCCTTTATAAATACCCTTCAATATTCAAGCCATAATACAAAGAAACTAATAAAAAGATGCTCAATTGCATTGTCCGTCCTTCTTAAAACATATGCACCCTTCGAGAGGAATGAAACATTGCGGGGAGGAACCCTTTGTGCTCGTCCACACTCTCGATAGCGGTTTGAAGATTTTTGGGCGTCCGTTTCAGAACTGAAGTAGCCAGGTGCTTATCAAGGTGCTGAGCATGCATTTCGCAAATCTTCTCATAAACAGCAAGGACCGTATACTCGCCCAGTGCTGCGGTGGCTTCCTTGCCCTGGTCAAGTAGTCCATCAAAAAGCCCTTTCCCTCCGTCTTCATCATCATCCGAGTCCAGATCCTTGGCACTGACCTCCTTGGCGTCAGACTCGGTGAATGGGAGTTTGAGCATGGACGGTGATACAGATACTGATGATCCCATGCTCTTGACCCGCTCAAGACTCTGATTCCCTGCATCCATAAACCTTGCATAGTTTTCATTCGCAATTTCTGAACTCTTGTTGAGTCTTTCCTTACCTTTCATGGCGCTCGTAGAGCTTTTGATGTACTTGTCCAAGACATTGCACATCTTGCTCTTCTTACGATTCATGTATACCTTCCAGGCGCTCATAAGTCCAGGCTCAATAGCTGAGTTATTGAAGTTGATATCGCTAGCTGAGATGCGATGGCCATAGTACGAATGGGTGGAGCCTAGCTCGAGGTAGCATAAGAACCACTGCGCTCCTGGTGTCCCAGAGAAGCGTGTCAAAACCCACTCTCCTGCGACAAGCTGAAGTTGAGGCTCTTGAATAAAGCCAATGATGCGCACGATGGCCAGCTCATCTTTGGTTGGCTTGGAGCTATTGATGTTTTTGCCAGTCAGGTCCTCCGTGTCGCTGGATTGAGCGTCCTTAGTCAATGGTGCACCATTATCATTTGGCTTTCCAGCCACAATCTGCAAGTCACTGTGAAGCTTCCGTGCCCGGTCTTCTTTGATGATTTTGTCCTCGACTGTTTGTTCGACGTCCAGCTGTTTCTTCAGGATGTGTTGTTCACAGGCGAAGTTGACAACCACACTAGCAAAGCCTGTGCTGATGATGCACCAACCAGATATCTTCTGCTTCGGACTACTGGCTTTGACGACCTGCCTCATGAGCTTCTCCCGGTCGATCATGGTGACGACAATCCTTTGGATGTCGAAGATGCCTTCGATCCCGGAACTGTTGATGATGATAGGGTTTGGACAGGTAAGGTCATCGTCAAGAGAAGTGTATGCTGTGCTAGATCTCTCTAGCTTGGCCTCCGGCGCCAACCTCTTAGCTTCGAGTTCCTGGATTCGAGTTGGTAGGCAGCCTCTCGTTGTAGAGTTCGACGTAAGACTTGATAGGTACGTCTTGACCTCCTGGTCTAGTGACAGCCATTCTGGCACTTCAGGCGTGCTGGGCTTTGGAGGAGAAACGGGCTCTGGAATGACAGCTTTCTCCACAGGTTCAGAGTGATGTCTTCCAAAAGATGGCTTCGTGATTAAAGCACCCCCAAAGCCAGGCAGCTTTGGTGTCTTGACCTTCATGCTTGGGAGCGTTGGTTTGTTGAAGCCCCAACCAGCCCCAGCACCAGACTTTGCGTCTGAAACTGGAGGTTGACTCCCGACCACAGATGTTTGCTGCTGGGCAGATGGAGCTGGAAGTACAGGGTCGGGCTTGACACAATGGTCTTGGATGTAACGAAGAATCTTGCCGATGTTCTCCAGCTCAGGTCCAAGAACTTCAAACGTGGACCCTTTCACGAAAACACAAATATTGCGGACCCAGTCCAGCGGAAGCCCTTCACGTCCATTTGTTTTAATGCAGTCAATGGCATCTCGAAGCATGGTTATTATGCCTTGATAAGCGACCATGACATCTTTCCGCTTCCGCTGAACTTCCGCAGAAATCATCATGTTGTAGCGTCGGCCAGAGTCTTCTTCATTTGAGTAGGCTTTGTGAGAGGCCGGATACATGGAGCGTCCACGAACAGGACTGCCCATAAATGCCCCGGTCCAGTTGAAGACTGAAACATCATTGTGGCTGATGATGACCTCATCGAGAAGACGAGATAAAGCTTTAGCGTACCCTTCTGCATGGAATGACTGGAAGCGAACGCCGAGAATACCCATGAGGGAGTATACGTGGTCAACTGGCACGGTTGCGTTGCGGCTACAAGAAAGCTGGAGAACTCTTTGAGCAGAGAAACCGCTGCGGGCAATACCTTGCTTCCATGAGTCTAGCTGGTTGACTTGGCCGAAACTTGCGATCGACCTTCGATCTTCAAGAACAAGATCCTTTGTTGTTGCAACAAGGGAATAGAGGAGGAAGTTAATAGCATTTTGCGCCTGTATCTCGGCAGTGAGACCTTCTGCTTTAGTTGTGGAGAGGATATGGTGGTTGACCTCTGCAAGGATGTCTTTCACTGGGCTGCTCGCATTGTCGCTCTCATTTCTAACGAGATTATGTGCTGCGAGATAGACGGCGCGACTCATCTCTGGCAGGGCAGTCTCTGTCATCATCTCTCGCGGGAATATGAACCCTAGAGTCTGGAGAATTGAGGCAATGCGAACTGCTGTACCGATACTCTCTGAAGCACCCTGGTCTTCATCATCGTTACTGGCTATGACAACCTCATCTCCGGCCACGAGTGTCCCGAGAGCCGCAGAGTTTGTAATGGCTTCCAAGGCATTCGTCTCGTTTTCGTTGGAGTACACATCGGCTATATCGCCACTGGTATACAGATCAATAAATGGGATCAAAGGGTAAATGTAGCCTAGAGTTTGCACAGGTCGGCTGAGTGACGTCCACTGAGAGTTGGTGAAGTATGCCATTTTGCTCATCACCAACTCTTGTAGAGTCCACGCACGTTTCGACCATTCGGGAGTCGTTCCTTTAATAGCTTTAAAGCTTGGAATGTTAGGGCTGCTATTGACTGGCTCTCCCTTGAACTGCTTCCAGTCATGAATGGCGTCTGCAGCCCGACTGTCTGTGTCAAGATGGACGACACAGAACTCAGCGTTGGCGTACCAATCGCCCATGAGTGAAAGAGACTGGGAAAGCTCTCCGTAATTGAGTTTGTCGATACAGCAAGTGTCAGACCACATGTAACGAGCGCCATAATTCGGGAACATGTTCGTTTTGAAGATATCCCGAGCCTCAGTCATGGACCGCTCGAGCTTGATGACTGACTTCCAGCGTTGGAGCCGGCTCATCATCTCGTCCACAGCATCTCCAAGTCGACGGTCACTACCAAAGAACTTGGCGTCTTGATTGGCTTTGTTCTGATTCGTGATAGATACTTCCAGTGACTTTTGAGCATCGGCATATTCTGCTTCCGCTTCGTCGACTAGAGGAGACACAGTAGGCTTCGGGTCAGTGACCTGTTCCGTATCCTCGCTGATGTCCTTCTGGATGCGATTCATCAGATGGTCAAACATATCTTTCTCCATCATGCAGCGCTCAAGCTTAGACTTCTTAGCGTCTCTGTTCTGTCGCGCCCGATTGACCTGAGACTTTGCGTCGCTGGCAGTAAGGCGCATCTGCAGCAAGTCGCCGACAGTTCTTCCATCTGGGTTGTCACCCAGGAGAGACTCGATCATCTGTTCTTGCTCCAAGATATCAAGCCTAGATTGCTCAAGGACGATGTGAATGTCACCGTCAAGTTCCAAAAGCATACCATTTCGGGACCTTTCAAGGTGCTTCTGTCTCGCTCGCTTGATGTGAGCCAGGGTAATCTCATCGCCCTTCCACCTGTGCGAGAGCATGCAATACGAATCTGAAGGGCTTGTGTTCCAGACATCAACAAGATTGCCCGTCTCAAGGTCAATCAGACGCAGAGGCCGTTGGGGGCTCTCTGTGTCTGGCGACTCGAGAAAGCCGACATCTTGAAGTCCACCAAAGGAATAGTCCTGTGGCTCAATGAATGTTGGCTTGAACTCGGGGACGAACCACAAGTTCAGGATGGTGCGGAGCTTCTCGGGACTGCCACCAATCTCGAGGAACAGCTTTTTAAGATGCTCTGGGGTGAGGTCTGTGTATGTGCTCAGGTCTGTGACCTTTGCAATCTTTTCCGTGATGTTGTCCATGGTCACTGGCTTCAAACCTGAGCTTTGTTTGTACAAGAGTGCTGTTCGTTGATAAGAACTCTATCCCGAAGGAGCTTTGTTGGGGAATGAGTAGTAGTCGAGAAAGCTTCAGAGGTCGGATCCCACAGTCCCTCACTTCCTGAGGAGAAACAGAAATCAACCAGAAGCCGTTTGGACCTGTGACCAGTAAAACCGGGAAGTTCACGCGGATGCTGCCAGTGTTAATAGTGACCCATACTGATTGGCAGTGAGTTGTGACAAGCAATATTGCAACAGGTATGACTCGTTACGTGGCTGATCTATTGGCTGACATGCATTGTTTTTCTGCATTAAATGGTGGTGATATGATACGACCTGCCATCCTCTGGTTTTGGCAATTGATCTACAGACTTTGGAGAGCTGAAAGCCCGTCTTATATGCCGCAAAGACGAATCATGACTGGATATGGATTGACTGGCAATGGACTGCATGAGCTGAACTCCATCTTCGCAAGCTCCAGCACTCGCGATTGGATGTGGGAAGACCCCTCTTTGTCCAGCTGTCAACAGTCATGTAAACATGGACGTATAGACAGAAATGCCTGATTGACTTCTATGTCGCAATTGGCTGTAAGCTTTGTGATGCTGCTTGATGCAGCGCTCAGACTGAGCGGGGTGACGTGGACGGCCAAAGTTTGCATGACCTTGACGAGAGAATATTGAACCTTTGCATGCATGACTTTCTGTACAACCAACCCAGATTTTTTGTTTACAGTTTCATAACGTCCAGCTCGTTCTCGTCTCAACAGATGCGACGGTTGAGACTTCCACCCGAGAATCGACAATGGCTTCCTACCACAGGGTTCTCAGTACGTTTGACAGATCAGTCAATCTCAAGAGCGTCGAATGCGACTAGTATGTCCTTGTTCCTTGCTGTTCAGCTACAGATTCTAATGCTATAAGTGATATTCACCCGTGGGACATACTCATCAACGGCTCGCGATGGGATGGAAAGATCCGACTGGTAGGCTTCGTTGATGTCTTTTTCTTGATCTGCTACTCTGGAGAGTCGCGCTTTGAGAAGGGCATCATTATATATAGTAAGATGATTTCGGATCCCTATCAGAGGAGAACTAACGGCCCGCAGAGGATGATGTCTTCATTCGCAATATACTGCAAGACGCCAATGTCACAGCTGCTGAGCTGGGCCTTGAGGTCGTCAATGAGAGCGAGATTAAAACGGCCAATGATAAAGGTCGAGGTATGTATGCAGAACTTAAGACGAACTTGCAAAGTCAGTTAACCTTCATTTAATGATTAGAACCGGTTCTCGAAAGGCATTTCAAGTTTGAGAGTATACGCGGTGGTCTTGATTATACCGTCACCAGTCTCGGCCATGAAATCGGCGTCAAGACGCGATACGACAAGACAGATTTGAGAAAGTATGAGATCAAAATTCGAAAGGGAAGGGATTTCACCATGAAAAGTAAGTTCGAAAAACATATTCCGCGATGCTATTGCTGATGAAGTTAGAACGCATCCGTCGGGGGGTGACCCAACATGACTTGTTTGATTTGATGCACGACGCAATTCGCCTGGGAATTATCACCCATGCTGAGCTCATTGGTCACATCGTTGGCAAGACAATTGGTGGCACGACTGTGGAGGATATGGGCTCCAAATACTTTGAGGCTATCACGGGAGCTAAGAGCTCGCAGAATTTGGCATTGGCTGCTGACAGATAATTTCTTGTAATGAAGACGGGATTGGCGCTGTACTCTCTCTACCCAAGAATGTGACAGTGATTGAACTTTGTCAGTTGTGAAACGCGACAGAAACAGTTGGCTCTTTTCGTTGCAACGTAGCTCCTCTCCACAACGCCACAACCCCTGTCCTGCACGTCCCCAACAGTGGAAACCAAATATCACTAACTTCACCGTCAGCATATTCTGATTGGATAGACTTGCTCTTTTTCAGCTTAGCCGCCGACATTGACGCCCGTGCTCCTCGGATCGGCTCTGCAATTCTTAGGGGGGCACAAGCAGGGATTTTCCTGCCCAAGGCACACACAATGTCAGATCACATCAGCAGTTCTCAGCCAGCCTCCATCTTTTGGCCATGACTGCATTTGCCGATAAGTTGAGCCCAGCCTTCCAACAACAAGTCCTTGGCGATCCAGCACTCAACTGCCCTCCTTCTCTCATCATGTCCTCGACAGCTGTCCCAGATGCAAGCTCTGGCGGAGATAGCGATGATAACACCGAGCTCATCGTCGCGGTCGTCGCGCTGGTTATTTCTGTACTCGCTTTTGTCATCGCCATTCTCCAGGCGCTTCAACAGTATCTCGGTACCGCGACCGGCTTTTCATCGTGTAGCGAAGCTGTGATAGGGAAATGGGCTCAATTTGCTCGGCGACAAATGCTCTGGACCGAATTCCGTTTTGAAGTCCAGTTTGAGACTCCTGTCATTTTTGTCGCTAAGCCAGGTAACACCAGAGGTCCTCTGGGCGATGATGCTCTCGCAAAGGAGGAGAGGCAAAAGATCATCCGCTTAGATGGCAGCCACGACAACTTCAAATACACAGATACTGTTCAGGAATATGACGATAAGTACAGACAGAGTACCCAGCAGGTTGTCCATACTGCCGACAATGAAAAGGCTACTTGGTTAGCCCTTCTTATGGCAATCGTTCGCATGGAAAAGGAATCACGCGAATGGCAGGGCAAGAAAACATCCGAGTGGCGTAAAGCGACCGGTCCTCGTCCACCACTAGACACGGCAGTGGCGCCCGAACAACCCGCTACCCATCACTCATTACTGGTCTGCATGCAGAGGAAAAGACGTACCTGGGACAGCATGCCCAAAGACTTCGCAAAGCCCTACGCTACCACCACAATATCTCACATTGTAGAGATCGCTGCCATGCTGGGTATCCATTGGAGACAATTTGACCTCAACAACGACCAGTATCGTGCCCAAGGCAACGGCTTTGTTCTTTATGGCTCTTACACTGATGGTCTTGGTATTTGTTTCAACATTCAAAAGCAAGGTCCGACATGGTTTGAGAAGAATCGCATCGTCCCCAGTTACAAAGTCAAGCAATTGTGCTTTGGCATGGCGCCGACAATTCTTTACCGGGATCGTAAGGTTTATGCAGATGAGGCCAAGGGCGCTGAGACTCTCCAGCTCGGAAGTCTTTCAGAGATAGCCAAGACTCTCGTGGTTCTCGGCTGTGACATCAACACTGTGAACTATTTCCGCAAAAACACCGACCAGGCTCGTCACAGCCATCTATTTGCCAGTAAGTTACCATCGACTGAATGAAGAAATGAACTAGTTCTAACATCCAACAGTTCCATTCGAGATCCTCGGAATGGTAGGCGAAATGTTACATGTCAAGGACACTGTTTTCCGTATGCTTCCAAACCCAACTGTCTTCTACTGGGATCCCAGTACCTTCTCTCTGCCCAATCTGCTATCCGAATACATCACGTCTTTACGCCTCCTTCGTGAGAAGCACCTGGCAGGCAGTGAACAAATCAAGAGTATCTTGGATTGGGCAGAGACAGACCAGAGGTTCCCACTCTTGCGAGCAGAAGGATCAACGCTGGACGTGTTTGGCGAAGACATCAACGGAGCTACTCTAGTCAATAGCCTCGACCATCTACGTGCTGGCATCGAGCTATGCGACGAATTCTTTGCCAAAATGAAGAAGCCGAGTCTTTCTCTGGTCAAACAGGTTACACGTACGCACATTCAAGAAGTCATGAGCATTCTCCACGAGAAGACCGAAAAGGACGACAAGACTACCAACGAGGACACGAATAACGCCATGAATAATGCACCCATCACCATCCACGACATTGACTCAGCGCCAGCAGACGAGAGAGAAAGTCTATTGATGCAAATGTACTTTGATCGCGTTCGACCAAACGTCGCTCGAACCATCGGCCAACAGACCCTGCTAAGCAAGCATATGAGAGAAAGACGAGACTCTGTTCCCTCCGACAACGGTTCTAATATCGCCAGCCCAAGGTCTGCCAAGATGTATACAACAAGCGACGAGGTCAACGAAATATGGTGTGTCCTTGTCTTCCGTATGCTGTGCTGGCTACAACTACATGACTTTCACAAGATGGATATTCATATTACGAAAAGTGATGCTTATGCGAGCCGAATTCCTGTTTACATTGTCTGATTAGGGTATTGCGCATTGGCCAACGGTGGATGGAGGTTCTTCAGATCCTAGTCATTCCAAATTGAAAGAGTCTTCATAAAGAGCATTAGTCGATTGGACAAGCCGGCAGTAGATTGGCATTTGTATTGGTAATGAGTTATATACAACTTAAGAATGACTAGACATGATACCATGAATCGATTAGGTTTCACCTTTGGCTACGGTGCCTGTGAAAATGTGTTGAGGTCGCCAAAGCGCGGGCGATTAGCCCGCCTGGATGATAGTTATGATAGTTAGCTCCGCTTCTCGTAATCACTGGAGTCTTTGTAGCTAGTGCCTGCGTTGAGGTCCATTAAGATAGATCTTTGAGGCTAAAAACATCACCGAACGAAGCGTGCTTTGTCAACTCACACATTGGACTCTTGCTATTATGGCTTTTGATGGTGTATGTAAATCTTTATTTTGTCGATGTAATCTTAACTAGGCAACTCGATCACGCTTTCAATATAGCTAGCTACTTGTGTCGACTTTTGCGTCGAGAGACTCACATTCGATGAAGGATGTAGGATCGAGTTGGCATGTTAGAGTAATAGTTAGCACAAAATCTTTCTTTTTCTTTTAATTATCAATCTGCAGTGATTTTATCATCTGCTACGCTTACGAGAAAATGCGTATCGCGGGCTTTGTCGCGCACATCTTCAAGACCACTGTTGATATTACACTCTCATCGAGGTCATCCCCGAAGCTATGCGTTTGGAACCCTCCTTCATTCACTCATCCATCAATCCAGTTTACGATTCTAAGCGCACAATCCTTCCAGGCAATATCCATCATCAAGTGGTGAGCTGATCCTGGGACTGAGATAGTGGTGACTATCCCACTACTATTACCAGTCTCTGACTTTCCTGACAATTCCGACGCTGCCACATGGTATGCTTTAGCATTCTCCTCAACCATAGAAGCGGTTACCAGACGGTCATTGGATCCAGAAATGAGTAGGACCTTGCGCGACTGCGCTGATTGACCTTCTATCCCAACAAGACTCTTCAGGACATCATTTGCTGTTCCAAATGACCAGAACACGCTAAGCCCCGTCCGAATGCCTTCACTTTCCGTCTTACAGTCAGACAACCATCGCGTAACAGTCTCTTCAGGAGTTTCGGGTTGAAAAAATGCTGCTCGAACTTGGTCCAGCGTGTCGAGCTGTGAACGGGGACTCCATGGGTACTTGTACCCATCGGGAGCCTCAACTCTTTCCCAATTGGCCATGATCTCTTTTCCACCACCGGAAAGAGGCGCCGCAGCCAATAGAACCAATCCACCGAATTGAACGGGTGACGAGTTGCTTTGCGACCGTTGTGCAAGCAGGTACTGCATATGTCCACCACCAAAAGAGTGCCCAACAAGTACAATCGGCGGTGCGTCAGGATGTCGCCCCTTGATAGAAACTGCCGCTGCCATGATATCCTCGATATAGTTGTCCAACGACGTAAGGAGGGTTCGTGTTACCCACGACATCGGCCATGATTTGCCATGGCCACGTAACGATAGTGAGTAAGTCGGATAGCCATGAGATGCGAGAAAGGTAAGGAAGTTTTGATAATCTTCAGCCGAGCAAAACGCGCCATGGAGGCATAGTATAGGTGCCTTATGATTCCCAGGAGGAATGCAGGTCAGCAGCTCGAGATCGCCGGAAGGGGTCGTGAGAGAAAAGGACTCGACCGCTGGAGTGACCGCAGTTTCGGACATTGTGAGAGAAGTCTGAACTTTGTTCTTCTAGACCTCGAGACAAAAGACCAAAAAGAATTATGGTGGATGTAAGCCCTTCTCTCTGTCATCATCTCAATTTAAAGCGATAAGAATTGTGGAGTGAGATCTCGGATTAGAACCTGCAGGGGGTCCGAGCTAACAAATCAAAGACCGAGAGACATACCCTGGCGGACTTATGTTAGTCCGACTCCAGCTTACCCTTGACCTCTTCTGTATTCAACATCATACGACTCAAAGAACCGAGACGTTGTGGGATATCTTTTCTGGCGACTATCTTCTTCTCAATAGCAGATCTAGTATGGCTTAGTCGATTCATTCATATCAACATAAGCGGAAATAGATGGCTTGATGACATCGCGCTCAAAGCTTTGTTATCTGGTGTGGTCGCTTGTTCAGCAGACTTCCATAATTTTATGTAGTATCTAAAACCGAACACCAAAACCATATTACAACTGAGACGAGATGGACAGCTGGGTTGCGCACCAGCTCTTTGGTACTATTCTTCTACCGAAAATAAATACACCCATCCCTCAATATCATCCCATACCACATTGTTCGGCTATTGCCCCTCCTCAGTTGGCTTCAGCTCCCTGAGCACCACATTTATTCTCGCAATAGTATGTCATCTATTGCCAAATAGTATGTAAAGCGGCAAAAGCCCCAAGTCACAATACAAGCCGGAATGGGTGACTCACCTTATCGCGAACTACTAGCCTAAAACGCACATGGCTCAATTAATGGGTCAAGAGTTCGGCAATTGCCACGTGCCGGTTAAGCTTTCGCCTCCAGTCAACATCCTGGTTGCTTGGTGATAGTGTCAACGGCGGGCGTCTATAGCCGCGCAAATGGTCTGTCAACCTTAATGAATCTAGACGTCGACTGACCCGCCTCATTATCATCACTGGCAGCTACCTCTATGAATCGGCTCGCCCAGAGGCTTCTCACTTGGTACGAAGCCCGATAAGCCAGTTCTGCAGTAGACAATTCAAGGTATAAAGACTCAGACATATCTGGACATTCTTCTTTTCAACCAACTCTTCCACCCAAACACACAATCACCTCTCTTTCTACTTCCATCGATCATCCGACCCAAACTATGATCCCCCCCAAGGTCATCCTTCTCGGCTTGGCCGCTGTTGCCAATGCCGTTCCTTTCATGACTGAGCGCGACCTCAACTCGACCGTCTGGACTCCCGAGCACGTTCTTAAGCAAGACGAAGTAATCCTCTATGGCAGTGGCCGCAGTAAGCTCCACTCTATACCTGACCTTTCATCAAAGCCGCCGACTAACACATTCTGTAGTGGAAGTCGTTCATGTTAGCGTCTACGAGAAGCTTCTTGAGTTTCAGGGCGTCAGCCCCGAGACTCCTGGGATCGACCACGCCTTCCTGGAGGCCGGAGCCAAGGCTTTCAAAGAGGCCAGGGCTCTTGCCACCCGCGATGTCGAAAAACGCGGTTGCGATGGAACTGCCGCCTACGTAACTAACACCACTCAGCGTTTTGTCGACTGGGACGTGCAGATGTCCCCCGTCGTCATCGGCGCAGGCCGTAACAGTATTGACGTGAGCGTCGCCCGCTCCTGGAGCACCTCTAACGGTATCACCGTAAGCGCAGGCCCTGACTGGAAGGCTGTCAAGGATCGCCTCGGTGCCAACTTTGGTATCAACTACTCGCGCAGCTGGACGACTCAAGCCACCGTCATGGTCCGCGGCACCGTTTACAGTGGGGAGACAGGTGTTGTTATTACCAGACCCTGGACCAACCGTCGATACGGACGTGTCTTCCAGGGCTGCGTTGGTTCTATGTGAGAGATTGGTACTTGGATGGCTGACTCCCACGACGAGGGATCTTATGAGGGTGTTAGTTGGGTTGCCGGTGCTATTACCATGTGCATCAAGAACCAGAGCGGCATTCCTCTTTCGCGTTGTAATGACGGCGGTAACTTCCGCTAACCCTTTTATAAGATGGAAGTTACTTAACTCACAAATTCCTTTCTATCCTGGGCAGTTGGACTTTGAGGTAAGTTTAGCATCTACACTCTAAGAATATTACGCGTCAGTAGCAGTTTACAAAATATACTATCCCTATATATAGCCTCACAGTCTTATCTTAGTCTTAGTCTATCAATTAAACTTTCCTCTCATTATCAGACAACGCTTACATAGTGACTCGATACATGAGATTGTCTGACAATTCGTCTTGTTTAAATCTGGTGATGTGCAGGGTTTAAAGTGAGGCGTGGGTGAGTTATAATGATTGGCTGCATTTCCAGTCACGAATTCGTGCGTTTCTGCCTTGCTGTCCGTCCGCAGGGGCAACAAGGCATGGATGCCTGATCTCTCTTGTCTCATAAGGCATTTTACAACCCAACCGTCAGCACTAAACCCTTTCCCCTCAATTTTCCAATCAGCGACACCGAACAATAAACCTCCCCCGATGTTATCCTCAAGGCTTCCATGAACTAGACTGTATTCCTCTATCTTATTTGAGAGGCCAAGCCCCGCTATGCCGCTCACTAGCCATACAAACTTCAGAATCCGCGGCATCCCGCTTAGTTATGAAAGGAAGGACAGCGTTCGACAACTTGTCAAAGAAAACCTAGAACTCGACTCAGCGACAAGAATCAACATCCATTCTTTGGCAGTATCACCGAGCGACCATACCAGTAGGGTAGCTACACTCAGCTTCTCTAACATACCAAAGTGCTTCTTAGACCAGTCCAGAAACGAATGGGCGTTCCACCTAAAAGATGGAGAGGACCTGGATTTGAGTAATTCCATTGTTTTTGACACGCACTTTAGAGGATTCACGCCTTTGCAGCGTGCGGACAGTGATAGCTGTCATGTCGAGTAAGTCACCAAAAACAAAAAACTGATATTTGCCAATTCTGATCCTTTGTGAGTATAATTGCAGTGACTGGACTTGGCGGCCACGCCCTTGGTTCATTCAAACAAAGGAACGGACCATTTGTCTGGCTTCGAGACGGATTACCTGTGGATGAACCAGACCTGAGGATTCTCTCTTACGGATACGATACCACCATTGTCAATAGCAGTTCTTTCCAAAATCTAACAGACTTAGCAAGATCTTTACAACTTGACCTAAAGGGTATCCAGGTAAGGATGGAAAGAACTAAGACCAAGATTTATGCTTGTCTAACAGGGTTCAGGACCCAAGTCATCCTCGACCTATAATCTTCATAGCACATAGCCTTGGAGGTCTTCTCGTTAAAGAGGTATGTTGAACATTGCGCAGAACCCTTTTCTTCCTTCTGACCGTGTGATATCTAGACGATGGTGCAATTCGCACAAGATACTGTTTCATCCGAAAGATCTGTGCTTGATTTGATCTCCGGCTTTATGTTTTTTGGAGTCCCTCACCAGGGACTCGCTGTAGAGTGTCTAGTCCCCATGATTAGGGACTCGCCTAACCGAGCGCTCCTGGAGTCCCTTGGCAAGAACTCCCCTCTTCTTTCTCGTCTACAGCGAGAATTTAAAATGGCAATAGACACAAGATGCTGTTCGGTAGTCGCATTCTATGAGACTGAGAGGTCCTTTACTGCTCAAGAGGTATGTTTGCGAATTTCTTAACTAGCATAAGACTCTCAAATAGCGATTCTTGAAGATGTCACTATTCTACAGACGCATATGATAATAGATATCTTGAGAGCATAGAGTAGTCAGTTGTTTAATCCTTTGTATCCTCTAATGTGGGTCTAGGTACATCCAGGGAGATGGGAGCTGAGCGGCCCCAGTGAGGTACTAGTTGAAGTGTCTTCAGCGAATTGTGGCAGCATTCGGCAGCACCCCATCAACCGCAACCACTCCGAGATTGTCAAGTTTAGCAGCCGACAGGACGAGCTATATAGATGGGTGGTTTTGGCCTTGAAGCCTTTGTTAGCAGATTGTCGAGTCCTACTGGGGTCTGGAGGAACTGAAATCGGGCATAACCGTGGGTAGTTACAACCTCATGTAGTTGAATACCACACTAACGCATCTGTTAGCCATCGTATCAAGATCAGAGGACGAGAAGAGTACGTGATTGGAAACATAGATTCACTTGGAGGTGCGCTGATTTACTGAAGGCTGCCTACGATCTCTTGCGTTCCCCGAACAGGATCACAGATACAGTCATCTCCGTTACGACAAAAATACCTGCGAATGGCTTGTGGAAGACCCACAGTACCAGGCTTGGCTGAAAGCCCCTCGAGGCCTTTTCTGGATCAAGGGTTCTCCTGGAACTGGAAAGTCTGTTTTGATGAAGTTCGCTGTTGAGGCAATGCAACGCAAATATCCAGCGGATTTTGTAGTATCCTTTTTCATCCACGGGCGTGGAGTGCCACTACAAAGGAGTCTGTTAGGTGTTTATCGCGCATTACTGAGTTCCCTACTTGGTTCAATTCCTAGCTACCTAAGAGACCTTGCCCAACGATTTAATCATAGGCAAGAACGCTTCGGATCATACGAACGCAAAGACGGGTGGGTCTGGACAGAGTCGGAGCTTGAAGAATTTCTGTTCAAGGTTCTAAGCCAAGGAACAAATACACACCCTGTAACGATACATGTGGACGCATTGGATGAGTGCGGAGAGCACGATGCGAAGAGGCTGCTCCAGTACTTCAACGATATTATGCGCATTGTGGACGAAGAACAAGGCCTGTTGAAAATATGCTTCTCCTCGAGACATTATCCAATCTTGGGCCTCGAGACCATGCCGACACTACTTGCCGAGGAGAGGAATGGTGAAGACATCAAGTTGGTTGTCCGAAATCGCCTCAGACGTTTCAACTTGCACGACAAGTGCCATCAGATCGAGGATGGCATCTTGGATAAAGCTCAGGGGGGCTTTCAGTGGGCTATCCTGACGACGGACATCATTCGCAATGAACTTTTGCGCGGCTTGAACAGTGCTCATATCCATCAGGCGGTTACCACCATCCCTATGGACCTCCAGCAGATCTATAAATTTATCCTCAAAGGCGCCGAGGGCGAGGAGAGAGCCCACATGGTTAATCTGTTCCAGTGGGTATTGTTTTCTGAGCGGCCTTTATCTGCTCACGAACTTCGTGAGGCCCTTGCTACTAGTTGAGACACGAAACTTGCTGCGACATCACAATTGAGGGATCACCCGAACTATTCAGATACTGTATCTCAATTTGAGATTCGGGTTCGACATATCTCACGCGGCTTGGTGGAGTTCCAGACACGAGAAATTTGGGAGAAGTATCAAGCTAATGGCGAAGACTGGGACCGGGAGGCCCAGTTTATTCACCAGTCTGCTGCAGACTTTGTTCTACGTGAATTCCTCATCGAGGTCGACGTCGGTCTAGGCCTTCAGTCTATTGGTAGGACGGCCCACTTTCAAATTTCCAGGTCTTGTCTAAGATACATTGTCCTACGGGATATACTTGAAAGCAGCGAACTATCACGGAACGAACTCTCAGTCAACTTTCCTTTGTTACCATACGCCGTCACATTTCTCCTTCGTCACATCAAGCTTGTGGAAGAAAGTAACATAACACAAACCGACCTCTTGGAAATTACTGAATGGCATCAACGAGCCCATGTAAGGAGGTTCTCAGCTCTCTGGCTGAAAATGGATCCTGATCATAGTCACGCACCCATGGGTTGGCCTTTTGCAGGTGCAACAGCTACACATATCCTTGTGGGTCTCGGGTCAAGGAGCGCCCTCCGAGAGTATCTCAACCATCACACGGTCGACTTTAATGCTAGAGACTGCTATGGAAACACTCCTCTCCTACTTGCTCTCAGAGATAACCAAGAACACCTAGCTTTGTTGCTCATAGAGCATTCAATCTCCCTACAGGCGAGTGATGGTTCTTTACTTCGAAAAGCTGCTCACACTGAGTATCTAGAAGAGAGTGTAGACCTCCTGGGTCATGTAAATACAACAAACAGTGATGGGGAGACACCTTTGGGCGTGGCTGTGTCGACGAAAGCCCATGAAGCAATCCAATCTCTGCTTAAAGCTGGTGCAGACCCGAAGGCGGAGAAGGGACTCCTATTTTATGCTATTGGCAACCTTGACATGCTTCTTTTGAGCGATCTGATCGCCAGGAAAGTTTGTCTCGATGGTGCCGTCTTCTTTGCTGTCCAGACTTTGGTCGCATCAGGCCAGAATGATCATGAGACACCTGTTTATGAGATCATATCGGCCTTGTTGAAAGCAGGAGCCAACACACACAAGATTCCCGGTGTAGTGAAGGACTTTAATATTGACTATCCTGAGTACGAGGAGGATGAATATGAAGACGTCGAGGCGATCATTGTGGCCACAAAGCAAGGACTAGGGTCTGTGGTAAAGCTTCTGATCTCACACGGCGTTTCCCCCGATGTTGAAGATTCAGAAGGAGATTATCCATTACTCATAGCCGCGAGGAACGGTCGATCTGATATTGTAGAGGCTCTGAGACATACCGATATCGACGAGATCATGTATCCTTATATCAGGCATGATACAGCCATCATTCTTCTCAGAAGCCTCTATGGAGACGGTATACCGTCAAACATCCTCATACAGTGCGTCAGAGTTAATGAGTTCGAGTTGGCGCAGTTTATTCTACAGTCAGACAATGGAATCTGGAGCACCACTGACGATTGGCCTGAAGCAGCCTTGTGGTTAGCTTTAGAGAACATATATCTAAAAGCAACTCTATCATATACTACCTCTTTTTCTCTACATCAGCAAAGAAAGGAAATAGATTTAAAGAGGTACAAAATGGTAGAGCTGCTCCTTAGGATGTGTGACATCGATTTATCCATCAAGAACGATACTGGCGAAACCCCACTCTGGTGGTGTGTCACACGGAGTAAGAGAGACATCGCAAGCTTGATTCTTAACACAGGAAAGGTTGATATTCACAAGTACACCGACGATGATAATGAATCACCTTTCTGGTGGACTATTCGACACGGGGATAATAATCTAGTTGAGCTTCTCCTTGGTTTAGATCAAGGTCATATCCATTCGAGGTGGAAGGGACGAACGGCGTTCTGGTGGCTAACTAAAGGACGACCTTATGAACGTGGACGGATTGCTATTGCTAAAGCTGCACTTTGTGGGAAACTTTTCAATTGTAAAACACTTAAACAGGATTAGATTAATACTATGAGGTTAGTGATGCTGACTCCTCAGAGGCTTAGGGGCCAGTAAGCGAGATGCAGATCGTTAACATTGTTAAGTAAGTACAACCTCGGATGTTTTAGTCTACCAATGACCCAAGACGTGTACTTGGCGATAAGAAGGTAGACTAAGTGTAAATTGCACCAACTACCACAGAATTGAGGATTGTTTCAACAATTTACCAAGCCGGCTTGCTTGGCTTAAGCACAGTGAGGTAGCTTAAACATGCCAGCCTTTCAAACACTAAGGAGGAAAGAAGTCTATTACTACAACGTCGGGCTGCTTTTTAAGAGTACATACAGATATATTATTCTGTTCTTAGCTTGCATTTAGGTATTTCTATCAGTGATTAAACTCTATTACACACAGACTATTCATTGGAGACAATTGGCTAGACCCATCAGTTTCTTGAAGCGATTGATGGCAGTAACCCTAACTATCCTTCCTGATGTTAAGATCACAAACCAACCACCCGTGGTACCCCGCATTCTATAGCTTATCGATCTGGTAATTCTTCCGATACTATATATCCGCGCTAGTCCAATTCGGGTTTTTGCTCAGGGTTATCGTTCTGCACTTCCGTTGTGTATATAAACTTCCGAAAATTACTCCGCACTATAAAGCGAGGTGGATGAACTGCAGGTCCGGTCAGTATGAGGTATCATGCAATAGAGGCTGAAGTACTAATAAAACAGTTATCTACTGAAGAGTTAAAGGTTGTAGCCTACGGGGCTTATGTTTTGTATCTTGTATCTTACACTGTACAACTTGAAGTTGAATTTCCGCCACTACCTCGGCACACTAGTAACGCGTTATCCCCAGAAGAGAAGGTTCATAAAAGTCCAAACCTTTTCTAGTGATTGCAACATTGCAAGGGTAACTTGACCAATCCATTTAATGTCCAAGGAAATGCGGGCATCTTCTAGTCCATACGATCGCCACACGTGTTGGAGCCTTACATATATTATTTCATCGCTCGGCCGGCACGACACTCTGTACCATGCAATATCAGGTTCCTTCTCAATCACACATTACTGAGGTTCAGTCATGGTGTCCTTCACCACCCTCGTCGCCTGCCTGTCCGGTGTCATAGTCGTTACAGGATCGTCAATCCCCCCATCCAGATCTGCCTACGCGCCCAAGCACGCATCATGTCCCTCTACGCCACTAGTCAGAGACGCTAAAGGCGTCAGTGCTTCTGAGTCCAGTTTCGTCACCCAGAGACATCGCAAGGCTTCCGCTGCTTTGAAGACCTGGTTGAAATCCGTCGACAAGAGCTTCGACGAAGCTACCAGAGGATGGTCTGGATATGACGACGGAAATGGCGCCAAGGCTCCCGTAATTGCTCTCACTTCCAGCGGCGGCGGATACAGGGCTATGCTTAGTGGTGCCGGTGTTGTCAAGGCCTTCGATGGACGCGAGAAAATCAAGACAGGTGTCAGTGGACTCTACCAAGCGCTCACCTACGAAGCAGGTCTCTCAGGCGGTTCATGGCTTTTATCATCGCTTGCAAGCAACAACTACTCCACAGTCAGCTCGCTGCAGAAGAGCCTGTGGGAAGAAGCACTTGAGGACAGTCTTCTCGTCACTAGCATTCTGGCTTCGTCTGAGAAGAAATCCGTTTATGATACGGTCAGAGCAGATGTAAAGGCGAAGGAGAAGGCTGGCTTTGAACCAACCATCATTGATCCTTGGGGCCGGCTACTCGCGTATGGCCTGCTAGACGGCCCCAACGGGGGAGTGCGCAACACAATGTCCAGTATCGCGCAGACCTCTAGTTTCAAGAACCACCTGGCGCCATACCCGATCATCACAGCTCTTGGTCTCGAGACTGGGTCGTGCATTCCAGATAGAAATGCGACGCAGTACGAGTTCCATCCCTACGAGTTTGGATCTTGGGATGCTGGAGTTGCGGCCTTTGCCGTCTCCAAGTATATCGGGACGTCGTTCTCTAATGGCCATCCTACCAAGCGCTGCATTACCAACTATGACCAGCTCGCTTACGTGCTTGGTATATCCTCCAACGTCTTTGCAGCAGGCTGTGAACCTATCGCGGCCAATAATTCCGCAGCTGCCACACTAGTTGAGAATTTTGCCGCTTTGGTGTCTCCACCTGGCTCAGGAAAGGACGAGGTCTCTGTGCGCCAGAGCTTCGGCCTAATTCCCAATCCGTTCCAGGGACGTCACAAGTCCCCCGAGGTTTCTTCTCTCTCAACTCTGGAGCTAGTAGATGGTGGTGTTGGCGTCGGCTACCAGGGCAACCCGATCTGGCCATTCTTGTACAGGTCGGATGTGGACGTGATCATTGTCAATGAGAACTCTGCCGATACGAAGGACAATTATCCCAACGGTACACAGATTGTGAACACCTACAAAGCAGCTGTGGCGGCAGGGCTGAAACGCATGCCTACTATTCCATCCTCTGAGACATTTGTGGCCAAGAAGTTGAATCAGAAGCCGGTCCTTTTCGGCTGTAATAAGAAGGATGTCGTTACTATCATCTATATTCCCAACTTCAACTATACTTTCGAAAGTGGCCAGCCAACTTCGAAGATCCAGTATTTCAAGAACGAAACGGTGGGAATGATCGATAACGGCGTGGAAGTGGGTAACTATGGTGGCAAGGATAACTGGCCGCTGTGCCTGGCGTGTGGTATAATGAAGAAGCAGGATGGGAAGTTGCCTAAAGGGTGCAAGGCATGCTTCAAAGAGTACTGCTTTAACTGAGACTGCGAGGAAGTTTGCGTCGATTCCACTACCTTATATCTTTCTCAAGAAGTATATTGGAGTATTGGTACATTCCCACCAAGGGATATAGTTTGCTCAGAGAGTTGTCAAAACACATGGTTCAGATAACAACTGGCCTTGGCGTCGATGACCCATCTGATTCAGCTTTATGCGGAATCATGCCCATCACACGTTACCCCGCTTCCACCAATGCACAGTGGTTATCTTATCTTATTTCATCTTATCGACCGTTGATAACCGAGCCATCGAGCGACCTGATTCAAAAACCTCCCGTAGCAGTACAGCAAGAACAAAAGACAGCACTTGACTGTTGTACCATCTAAACGCTATCGTTCACAGTGATTCCATGCCCCAAGAACAGCTGAAAAGCAACGTCAAGTGTCTCCACAGCGCCGCCTCTGGTGTGACGAATGTTAAGGAAACCCTTACCCTAGAGGAACTAACTTGTCTAGGCCTTCAACTTGACAACACGATAACACTGCCAAGTGAGCGACCAATACTAACAGAAGGCTACGCGTAATAGACCTGGTAGAACCGACATCTGCTTTGGTCTTGGTCTTTCCTCTCTGGTTTCACTGCCACCTTCATCACTCTCTGCTGGTTCAACGAACCGGGAAATAGATTTCCGACTTCACCAAACGTGAAACAAACCCTGAAAGATCATAAGCATGCAGGTGGATAGTTGATTAGGCTTTTGCTAGATCACTAAGTCTAGCCCACAGCGCACCAGGCTTAGTACCCTCGGCTACCCTCAATAGCTTTCGCTTCTCCTTCCAGTCATTGTGCTTGGAAGTCGAAGAGTGAGAAGGTCACATTGTGATAAAGTACGCCGATAAATGATAGTGACGAGTCTTCTATATAGAAGATGTCTTTGTGGAGGTTATGCACCATGTTCCCTTCTGATGTGACGAGTATATCCCGTGTAGCACCGTCAACAGCTACATCATCGCGACGGTATTGCTGAAGGAATGGATATGAAGTGATATACCCAGTGGCCAGAACAACGCTTTCGACGTCGTAAAGCCTCTGGCCGTTGGTCAATGGGATGTGGCCCTTCACTGAGCCGATTGTCTCATTTCTTTCCAATACGAACTCCTCAATGCCTCCAACATGCTCTACGTTCTGAGGAAACATTGCTTGAGGCAGTTCAAAGTCGCCTCCTCTGGTGCTATGGATGACTTTATTGGCCATTTCGCTTGTCTTGCGACAGACATCATACGCAGAAGCTCCTCCGCCAATAACAAGCACTTTTTTGCCAGTGAACTGCTCTGGGCGACGGTACTGTTTGGAGTGTATAACAGCATCGCCAAAGTGAGCCTTCCATCCTGCCAGCCCCTTGGCGTCGGGAATACGCCGTAGGCTATAGTGGCCGGTGGCGACAACAATAGCATCAAACGCCCAGATTCGCTCAATAAGATTTGGTTGGCCATCGCCCCTAAGTAGAGTTATCGTCTGCAAGTTCCATTGGCGGCCGTCATCACTTTTTTTGGCGTCTTCGACCCGTGTATGTCAACCAACTATGTACCTCTAGCAGGAACCGTTCTCTGGAACGTAGATATGGCCGTCTTGACTTTACGAGTAGATATTCTTGGGCTATAAGTTACAGCTTGTATTAGGAAAGACTACTCCCTCGACTTCAAGGTCTATGGATGGCTAAATGTGGGTACCTGGAGTAGTTCCTGGCAAATGTGCTTAGGTTCGGAAGATCACCTTCTGAACTTTAGACTGATTGAACAGCTCATAGCCTTTCACTGCGTCGGAAAGTGGGAGAATGTTATCGAACAAGAACCTATACAAGGTTAGTGGGATTAAAACCTCGTTATCCACCATCTGATGATGATCTAGATTGGGGAGAACACTTGATGTTGAGGAACATACCCGAGAGAACTTTGTTCTTGCCTTAAGACGTCCATGGCTTCATGGAAGATGCTTCTTACAGGACAACGTCCCATCTGTAAGCGAACGTTTTTGCTGCCCTCAGTTAGCGTCGCTGTGGTTGGTGTGGCTCGAGACAACTTACTTGTAAGCCTCACTTCCTGACCATGGGATCTGTATCTAATTAGGTCATTGCGGTATCAAACAACATACGAACAGACATACCTCAGCGTTATGAACCCCGATGCTGCTTATAGCACCAAATGACCGAACCAACTCGAACGCTGTCCGGAGAGCTGGTGATAGACCAACGACTTCCACCACGATATCGGCACCACGGCCACCAGTCACAGACTTCACACGGTCTACCATTCCAGCCTTATCCTCCATGAAGTTGAGAGGTTCAGCTCCAAGCTTTGCTGCCTGGTCTAGCCTGGCCTGAACACTGTCCACAGCAAATAAATGCTTTGGCTTCAGGGCAGCCGCAGCAACAACTGCGCAAAGCCCCACAGGGCCGCAACCTATCACCACGATAGTCGCGTCCTGCAAGTCAAGCTTCGGCATCATTTCTACCGCGGAGTTAACGCCAAAATACCCAGTTGGAAAAATGTCAGCCATGAGAATTAGAGCTTGATCGGATATGCCTGTCGGGGCTTTGATGATGGTTCCGTCTGCGAATGGGACACGGACGTATTCGGCCTGGGCTCCGTCGAGATTTGGAGAGCCGAGTGCTTGACTGTTGACGCATCTCGCAGAGCCGCCATTTTGGCAGTAGTAGCATTGACCACTGTCACCATGTGTTAGTATAAGTTCGGAGGCGATAACATGGGGAAGCTCGTTTCCTACCATGAAGCAGTAAACGGTGATACGACCTTATCACCAATCTTGACGGATTTCACAGCAGAGCCCAGAGCGACAATGGTGCCTGTAAACTCATGACCCATAATGAAGTCGGGCTTTGTCGGCTCTACTCCTCGGTAGAGATGCAGTTCCCTAGGCTATTGTTAAAGTCCGGGAGACGATGGGCTGAGATGAGTGTGAAGACTAACGATCCGCACAGAGCTGTCATGTTGACCTTGACAATAACATCCTGTGGACTTTGAACTGGTGGAAGTTAGAGATGGCTGGTATAGGTTTAGTGGACTGAGTAGGTTGCATACTTTGAGGCACTGGTCTATCTTGCACAGAGACCTTGTATGGTCCGTCGAAGACGACAGCTTTCATGAGTTCTGGGTTAGACATTTTAGTGAAAGGGTGGTGAGCAGTACTATGAACAAAAAAGACGGTATATGTATAATCAATTTCTATCTCGAGTTTTTATAGTCTTACTACTCCTCCTCAAGCCGGAACTGAAGTAAATTTCCGCGGAAGATTCCTTGACAATTTTCACTGGTCGTCTGTCCAATCATAACCGCGACTCTGAGCTCACGTGGACGGAGACGGCTGGTAGTGTCAGAAAACCACCGACCATGTGAGACCCACTCTGTTCAACCCGGACAATGTCATTGGTAGGAACTGACAATTGACGTGCTTGAAGCCCTTAGTCAAACTCCGCGGAGTTTCTTCTTCTCTTCCTATCAGCAAACAGCACGATGAAATCAGCCTCAGGGACTCAACCACGCCGAAGCCGACAGGCATGTGAGCCCTGTCGGTAAGTACATTGGTCAACATCAGAGTGTTCCTGCTAACTATAATTGTCCACAGCCGAAAGAAATCTAAATGTACTGGAGAGCGACCCGTTTGTTCATTTTGTGAGCGACTCCATTTGCCGTGTGAGTATGCCTTGAGAGGCAGTTCGGTACAAGATAAATCTATCCGATCACAAAAGAGCCAGAGGTTAGTCTTCATCAGCGCTGATTTTGGAAGCTGGCACTTACCGCTATTACAGACAATCTACAAAAGACAGAGTTCGAACGCTTGAAGCGCAGGTTGCTGCCCTGTCCGAGTTACTCAGGTCCGTGATGCTTTAAATACTTATCGGTGCCCTCGCAGTTGACTGGTTGTCGGTAGGTCAAACGATGGCGAAGATGTTCAGGCTAGTGCACAAGCACAGCCACAAGCTTGCACAAGTCAAAACAGGGGTTCCTCTTCACCCACAATGACCTTCTCAGAGACCCAGTAACGTTTATTGATATGGATCATCGGCAAATGCGATCCTAACGTATGTCATAGTCCCGACCCTCCCCAGAGTGTTCTGGATCACTTCGTACGAATGTACGAAACAACAGTCCACTTACAACCTCTCCCTCTATTTGAGCTCGATAGCCTAAAAGCAAAACTGCAGAATGCTCCCCAGTACTTCGTGCACAGCTTCTTAGCACTCATGCTCGCGTTCTCAACACATGGTTTCTACCACAAGACTCACAAGGTAGCCCTCAAATTCTACAGCCGCTCTGCAGCAACTACCATGCAGCGCCTCGCTGCCGAAGGAAAGCCTCGGGTACAAGTCATCCAGGCTTTATGCATGTTGGCACTGAAATACATCGCTGGTAAAATGCCACATAATAGACTTCTAGACCTAATACTCACATTTTCGCAGAGAGCGAGCTCTCCCGAGCTTGGATGTCCATTGGTACAGCGACTCGGCTGGAGAGCATACGTAAGCTCCGACAGCACGAGATGACAGACATCGAGGAACAGGACGAGGAGAACAGGTGTTATTGGTCCATCTACATGATTGAAGCTATCTTCTTTCCACATATGCCACGGGCTCCTGAGTCTGATTCGAATTGCAAGCATCCATCCAGCTCGGAACCCCCACCTCCGATACCTCTTGATACCAACGAGGCCAATGCTCTGGATTTTGACAATGCAGTTGGCGCGACCAACGATATCGGTATCAATACCCACGCCGGGAGGATGATTGCCGTTTGGAGTCAAGTCGCCTGTCACCTTCATGAGATCAGGGTGGGAAAGGTTCAGATACCTTGGCTGCCTGAGTCAACATACTCCAAGCTCAATCTCTCACTATTTGAGTATGAAGCCCAATTTCACCAGAAACATTTAATGAGGAGCCTTTTCCCTTTCAAGCGACAGCGGAATGAGATATTGGCTTACCGTCACTACTGGAATCCGTGGTTGACGACACATGTCATTCTACATGCGTCGCTTGCGCTGCTAAACCATCCTTTCATTCATCTCGTTGCTCTGCGTCGCAATAAAGGAATAAGACAATCTAGGCTGTTCTTACAGCAGGTAGTGGATCAGGCCTTGTTCCACTCTGGCTGGGTGTTTTGGCTCATTGGCATATTTGAGGATTTGTCTATTGAAATATCCAATCCGCTCATCGGATTAGCCGTCGCAGCGACGTCTACCATTCCATGGCTTTATCAGTTCGTAAGGAATAGCAAGGTGGCTCGGAAAGCTGCTCAGAATCTGGCCAAGGCACAAAGGTTCCTTGAGCACTTGTCGCAAACTTGGCCATGTGTGTCTCACAAGGTATGGAGAAGTACCCGTTGTTAAAAGATGTGAGCCATTGCTGACGTAGACACTAGCTTAAGAGTCTCAGCCGACTACAATCACTTGTTATAGGACCTCAAGCGGAGGTAGGCATCACTGATACAACGATCAGCTTTTCCCCTTCTATGATATGGGAGCTTCTCGATCCTATCGTTCACGAAGCTGCATTGCCCAGCGACAATCACGGGTCGCCTCCGGAAAGTCAATCGCACGTGAGCATACATGTTACCACCGACTTTCTGCACCCTCTGGCCGATGACGATGTTGCCCATGCGTCGTCGAGCGAAGTCAACTGGGAAGAGAATTTCATGTATGGAAGTGACTTACTACCAGACATGTACCCTGCAACTTTGGTACCTTTCGACTTCAACGACCTTTGATCTGTGTTTTTAGATCTCATATCTCTACTATGATAGAGCAGGTGGCGGCTTTTTAGTACACGATCTAGGACTCGAGTCTTGACTGTAGAGTCACGGGATACTGGTTGAAACTAGGCGGCTGAAAACTTTAAACCAACGTCTTCCAAACGGTCCTAGGTAGGATGAGCTACGCCAACGCAGGTGAAAAGGCATGACTGTATGTGATTACATATTGATGATGTAGTTCAGAGCCTGCTTGCGTTCGGGGCGACACAGATATTGAATGGGTCATTTACTTCTCGTTGACTCTTATAGGTGGCTGAAGATCTTTTGTGGTGGAGCGAGAACCGGAAGTGATTCACGACGTGATTGCTTTCAGATGGCGTACAGCCTACAGGGCCTCCAGTATCGAATGAGGTCAGTTACCTAATAATAAGGTTTCCATCTTGAATTGCACTTTTTAAATCATTATGACCCCACTTCTATACATACATCGTGTCGTTGTTCCAGAAGACTCACGATAACCTTGGTTCGGACCTTGTTAGGATAAGGTTCATCAGAAAAGATAGCTGTCGAATGGCAGTTCCTGCGTATAATTCTTGTTTTATTGTATACGCATTGCCGGGCATCTCATCACTAGATGTGTCATAAGCATACCCCGACTAGATGACTCCAATGCTCACACCGGACCCTCCTTGTTTTCTCTCAACCTTGCCCAAATGACACAAGGTCTCAGCTGGGTATAAAATGCAGTACTTATTTCCATCTGGGTTTTCCCTCTTCCTTCTCACGACGTCGACCACCTACAAGAGACATCAGCCTTCAGCTCGACGACTCCAACGAAACCACCATACACAGAGGCCACAGTTACAATTGCAGGCTTGACCTGTGCACAGCACCTCCACCACTTTCTTACCACTAAGTAACCTCCCTCTCGCAACAAAACCACCCTTGATCTCTCGATCGGGACACCCTTAACAACCAACCTCATCACTCGAGCACCAGGGAACTCTCACTATCTTCATCACTTTTCACTTCATACTGCCCTTCACGATGAGCTCATCGGACACGCGCCATTCATGTGATCCCAATCTGGGACTTGTTCATCCAACTGCTGAGGAGCGCGTCAAGATCTGGAAAGGGACTTCTTCTGCTTGGGAGGACTCAATCCCTGTCCATGCGTTCCTCCAAGAATCCGAAGACCTCGCCACTGTACCCCTAGCCACTGATGCACGGATGACATACTGAAATCTCGTCGACAAAGGTCTTTCGCCAAATGAGTGACCAATTCTTTGCGCGGGCGAAACCCTTCTCAAGCGTGCCATCGAGAACGACTATGACGGCAACGTGAAAGATGCTGTTGTCCATGGTATCGCAAGTGTCTCCTGTCCTGAGGAGTACCGCCGACGAGCCTACGACTCTCGTTACTTTCGAGAGATGCACAAAGTTCTCCGCGAATGGGAGTCCGAAGAGGGTGTCACTGTCGGCTCCATCCTATATTCCGACATTGGCAGTAAATGGATGTCGGTCCTTAGATGGCTGCCTGACCCAAAGCAGTCGCAGCTTGTATTCCCTTCCGTCAACGGTGTGAAGCCAACTTCTGTCTAAGACATCCTGGAAGGTGACATCGCATCACTGTGTGAGCGGAATGAAGCTATGGATCGCGCTGCCATGGGCAATCCTTGTGAGAAAAGACGATTCACCATTGCACCCAATACTGAACACATGCTGTTCCTCATCAGGAAGGTGGACTTTGCCACCAAACATCTCTTTGGTCGTATCCCAAAGGTCAAGGGATGCATTGCAGGCCCGCCTGGGAGCCAGGTATGGACCATCTGGTATTATCGTTATTTTGGGCATCCAGACTCGACAGATGCTAGCAATGTACTTTACATTTTGCGGCTGGCTGTTGAGGGAGACGACACCAGAGGTCAGCTGAACGTCGACAGCACCGAGAGAGATTCCAGCTGATCAACTGAACACCCTGGAATCTGTGGTCAAAGCTGCTCAGGTTGCCGCAGCTGAGTGGCGTCTCCAGCATGTCAGCGTCTGGGATCCTACGCCATTAGTGCAAAAGGCCGTTGTCCAGACCGGTTTGAGGCATGAAGCATCCGGGCGCCATGACCAAATTACCAGTGGCCGGTGGTATGATGCTGATGTTGGCGTGGGGGCTACGCCAGAATGGATCACTGACGAGTATTACTCGCTCTGATAGAGCGCGAGATGCAACACTAGGAGTGACTTCGCAGGTAGGCACGCTGATTTCGTTGATTGGAGGATGATGGGCTTGTCTTATGCAAATTGGTGATGAATACCAAAATCTAGTATCCCACGCAGTAATAACTTACAGATGTTCAGTAGTACAGAAATCAATACATGCTTGATATTTACTGCTGCAGCTCTTTACTCGCTAAAGTTTCACTCGTCTACACTGCGGCGTTTGCGAGTTTCCACAAGTTGACTCGCGTCCGGGAATAGTTGACCGTTTCGACTTATTCTCCGAAGGAACGAACCAACAACGTTTTCCCATCCAATAATAAATGACAAAATTCTTCATAACAGCATCATGCTGCATACGTTCATCCGAAAATAGAGGGGAACCCGGCTCAGTAAGTGGATAAATGGCGCATTCTACCGTATTCAGAAGGTCGCTTGCGGTAACTGGTCCTATAGGACGAGACTTCCATCTTTCAAGGTCCCACGTGATTTTTGGTGGCATGATGCATATCGCTTGCGGATAACAGATCTCTTTTTTATCAATTGGTATCTTGAATCACCACACATAACCTGATCATCTATTAATTTTTGAGAAATCTTATCTCGAAGAACTGCAATGGCCGTCACACCTCACGAAGAGACCATCGTCGCTGACGATAACGTGAGTATCCCGCAGCCGCGATCAGAAAGTTCATGCGACGAGTCTTACCCACTTCTAGGTCGCAAGTAGCGTTATTGATGATGGTGACTCGGCACTTGGGGGAGTGAGTATGGCTCCAAATCCCAAGACGACTACATCTAACCGTCACAGGATGCCTTCAGTGACAGCACATCACTAAAGTCAAGCATCATGAAATACCGTGAGGAGAACGGAAGGACGTACCATGCATACAAAGACGGAGGTAAATCTCAGGACGAGTGACAAAACTGGCGAAACTACTAATCCAATATATTTCTCAGCTTATGCGCTTCCTAATGATGAGGTATAGTGGAATCTGTACTCTATCTATCCTAATAATCTGCTAACTGGGATTAACTAGGTTGAGAATGAACGATTAGGTACACTAACCCTGTTGCTTCTAAAATCGTATCTAACATATATCCTACAGACTTGCAGCATCATCTCATGCTTCTCACATTCGACGGAAAATTGCATGCGGCTCCCCTGCCCGAGAAGCTCGATCGCGTGTTCGATGTTGGATGCGGCACGGGAATCTGGTCTATCGAGTTCGGTGGGTAAAGCCAACGTATTTTTGGTTTATATGTATACTAACCTCAGCATAGCGGATGAGCACCCGGAAACTCAGGTTTGTTTCGGAAGCAACGACATTGGACGACTTTCTCTAATTATTTTAGGTCATCGGAGCCGACTTGAGCCCAATTCAGCCTTCGGCGTATGAGACAGATGATTCCAAGTTCCATAACAGATTAATTTACTGACAATTTGATAGTATTCCACCAAACGTGACTTTCTACGTGGACGACGTCGAGGAGTCCTGGGATTACTCTGCCAAGTTCGATTTTATCTTCGCTCGTTTCCTTACCGGGTCCATTCGCGACTGGCCCAAGTTCTTCAAGCAGAGCTATGAGTTAGCCAGCACACCAACCACCCGCTGGCTTAGGGCCATAGCTAACCACATCCGTTTAGGAACCTCGAGTCTGGTGGCGTGATCGAACTGATCGACTGCATCTACCCAATGACATCAGACGACGACACCCTCCCCAAAGACTCAGCCCTATACAAATGGTCCAAGATGCTTCTCGATGCTTTTACCGCAATGGGATCTGGTCTGGACAGTGCTCTGAGGTACAAGGACCAGCTTGAAGAAGCTGGCTTTACTAACGTTGAAGTGGTCAAGCGAAAGTGGCCTTTGAACGCGTGGCCAAGGGATCCGAAGTATAAGCAACTTGGTTAGTCATACTACAAGCTGTCTTTATCCTGATGCTAACTCGATGCAGGGATATGGTCTTATGAGAATGGAATGAACGGTCTGGCGGCTGGCAGTCTTGCTGCTTTTACACGTCCCAAGAGTGAGGGCGGTCTTGGCTGGAGTGTGGAGGAGGTCGAGATCTTCCTCACAGACGTTCGGAAGGATCTTAAGAATTTGAAGATCCATGCGTACTGTCATATGTACGTTCCCACATTATATCGTGGGTCGGATGGTTAGGCTAACAAATCATAGTTGGTCTGTATACGCGACTAAGCCAGAGCAGTAAAGCTTCTAGTTTGAATCTCTAGGTATGTCAATGTCGGCTGCAGACGAGATAGCGACATAGTAGTGGATCCTTTTGGGAGTGTTGGGCGAAGGGAACCAAGAGGCAGGGACAATAGAAATAGTGGACATTGGAAAAGACACGAAAACTGCCATCGCTTTCCCTGAGTAACTTGATCCTTGCCGCAATATGCTACAGACAAGCTCTTCTGAAGGAGAAGATAAGATCGATCGCGCTAACAGTATTCGCCATACTGCTTGAGCAGATTGCCGGAACCTGGGGTAGGACAGTGTGCCTAGATAACATTAATCCAATGAGAGCAGGGTCAATCTTAGCACAACTCTGTTCCTTGGAACACTCGCCACTTACTGCTCGCGCTAAGCAAATAGATCTCGGGGCCTCATAACGATCTGCGTTCCGACACTGGGGTAAAACTGGCGATGGAGGCACGGAGAAACTCAATCCGGGCTTTCCGGCGCTACTTTTGCTTCCAGATTAATAGACTGAGGAAACAACAAGGTGGAAGTTGACCGAGGAAGTCAAGAACTAGCAATCCATAGTGCTAAGAAGATCATCACTGCATCATTAAGCATAACGCACCTTCTCCGCAACTTCACACAAACCTGTGTATGTGTTCCCCAAGCGAGTCATTTCCACAGGGAATCCCCACGACTACACCGTTAGTCCTTGCGGGGCACACGACGGCTAGAGTTCGCCTAGTTTACTGTAAATGAGAGAGGGAATTATTTTGGATTGAGGGTTGGCTCGTAAACGAGGAAGAGGTGGATTCCGTGTGCCTTCTACGGTGCCGGTTAGCCGTGCTGATCACTAACACTGACAAAAGTTCTGGAAGGGAGGGCGAGGGTGCGACCGGGAGGTTATTTTGCTTGGGGAAGGTTTAATGTCCGTAGTCAATAAATCCTCGCAACAAGTAATACAAGCAGAACATAGAGGTTGAAGAAAGAGAAGCCATGTCAGTACCTTCTCTCAGACTCGGTATATATCCTCTTGATGAAGGTAATGAGTAAAGACAAAGATAAGAAAGTGGGAGATGCGGGGAACAGAACTATCTCCGCATCAAAAAAAGGGCCGTTGGAGTCGTCCAGACTCCACAATCGGCACGAGATATCCGTAGTGCTGCGGGGTTGACCAATCATCTACTCGTTAAATCATTAGCAGGAATTCTCCGTCTTTGCCCATGGGGCCAATTTACTACGTTGTATTAACTCGGCGGACACTTGTCCGAGCTCTGAATCTTATAAATGGGCTTCCTCTCTTTGTTGCTTTCACTCTCAGAAGCTAAGCTGAGTAGTTGGTTGATCTCTTGTCAAGTTTCTCTGCCACAATGAAGTTCACTCTTGGTAACCAGGCCGCTATGGCGGAGACGCCTAGCGAGGTGCTCAACTGGCGTCTTTACTGGAGCACTTTTGTCTTTGGTAAGTCATCTCCCTCTTGTTCGGTCTTTCTTGTGCTGACAGTTTCAAGGTATTCTCGGTGCTAGTCGTGGTCTTGATGAAGGTCTTGTCGGAGGCATGGTCAATCTCAAGAGCTTCCAGGAAGAATTCGACCTTGACGAGGGCTCAAAACAGCACCAAGCCCAAGTTGAGTCCAACATCACCAGTATGGTCCAAATCGGTTCCATCGCTGGTTCACTGTTGGCTTTCTTCATCTGCGACAAGATCGGTCGTGTGCGATCGCTCCAGGTTCTTTGTCTGCTGTGGCTTGTTGGATTCATTATTGTTGTTACCAGTCATGGAAGTGTTGGTCAGATCCTTGCTGGGCGATTTATCGCTGGTCTTGGTATCGGTATGACAGTCGTTGTTGGTCCTACGTATCTTGCTGAGACTGCTCCACGAGCTATTCGTGGTATGCTTACCAATATTTTTGCTGGTTCGGTGTACCTTGGTGTTATGATTGCGTACTTCAGCAACTGGGGCGCTTCTATCAATCTTCCCAACACGTCGCGATGGCAGTGGGTAGATCCTCAGATGTGCCACATCGGCTTCTCAAGGTAAGTTTCCACCAAGCTCCTCAGGTATCGCGCTCTAACTAATCACTCCTTTGCAGCTTGCTCCTTCTTCTATCCTTCACCGTCCCCGAAACCCCCCGATGGCTCACCATGAAAGGCCGAAACGAAGAGAGCACAAAAGCCCTCTGCAAACTCCGCCAACTCCCCGAAACACACCCCTTCGTCCAAGCTGAACTCTATGGTATCCAAGAACAACTCGAGCGTGAACAAGAGGCCTTCCTCGGCGTGTCAAGATGGGGCAAGCTTCGCGAGCTTCTCACTATCCCCGCCAACCGGTACCGTCTTATGCTCGGTTTCATGGCCCAGCTTCTCGGTCAATGGTCCGGCGCCAGCGCCATCACTATCTATGCCGTTGAGTTCTTTGGTGTTCTTGGAAAGACTGGACAATCTGAGAAGCTCTTCGCTACCTGTATTCTTGGTGTTGTGAAGCTTACCTCTGCGTACCTCTGCGCTTTCTTCCTGGTTGACTTCATCGGACGACGACGATCATTGTACGGCGGTATTACGCTTCAGATGATCTCCATTCTTTACATCGCCATCTTCCTCGCTATCGTCGGTACTGAAGCTCTCGAGAACGGGACCTTGACACCCTCGCAGAAGCATGCTGGTGTTGGTGCAGTCGTGATGCTCTACATGTCCGGTGTCGGTTGGACCATGGGCTGGAACTCCTTCCAGTACCTCGTCAACGCTGAGATCTGGCCTCTCCGTCTTCGAGCCCTCGGTAGTTCAATTACCATGTGTCTTCACTTTGCCAACCAGTACGGCAACACCAAGGCTGTTCCTCTTATGCTCCTTCAGATGACTAGCACTGGATTCTTCTTCTTCTGCGCGGCTGTTTGTCTGCTGGGTCTTATTTGGGTCTTCTTCTTTGTTCCTGAGATGGCTGGTCGATCGCTTGAGAGCACTGATGAGTTGTTCTCTCTGCCTTGGTACAAGATTGGTCGCTATGGAAATAAGCTTGCGCCTGATACTGAGGCTATCATGGCGAGGGATGAGAAGGCTGATGTGAAGGAGGAGGCCAATGAGGTCGAGTATCGCAGGGAATAAACTACTATAGATGACTTAGTTACGATACAAATCACGAATTGATGTTACTTGAACCATGTCTGGGTCTGTGTGTAAGCCCTTCATTTGTGATATCACGATCAAGATCTGTTTATGGTGTCTGACTTCTAAGAACACCAAATGGCTTATGATCTGGTCAATCTGGTCCAAGTACAAATATCGGTGCTTATCGACGTTGACTTATGCCGTCTCACAAGCATCGGTATTGCCTCTTCGCTGTCAAGCCTCCACCTTCGCTTCTTAATAAGCGTAGTACAAAGTACCCTCGTCCTCAGATTGCCGGATCTTCTTGTTCTCCTGCATCAACCAGAATCTCATACCCCAAGCTCCAATGGCAGTCGCCACACTCAGCGCAGCACTTGAGGACATAGCCATGGTGTACCGAGGCTCGTCAGAGGAAGGCCACATGTACGGCGTCCAGATAAAAGATGCTACAGCGATACAGTTGACGATGGCGAGCGAACATGCTTTCTTCTCTTTGGTCTGAGAGCAAGTCGCTGATACCCAGCCGAGGATGATGCTATTGACGGCGTAGGTGCCGATCGAGAAGACACACATGGCGACTGTATACTTAATTAGTAATGGCGCTGAGATAGCTTGGGGGGGCTTACAATATCGAGCGCCTGTGTTGAGGGTAGCGCATCCAAGAATGAAGCCAAATACAGCAACAGCTTTTGCAATAGTAATGTGCCTACTCAGTCAGACATAATTCGCCAACAAGATAGGACAGCAACTCACCAAGTTCTCTCATTGAATCGTCCCGAAGACCAAGACCAAGCAATCGAAATCGCACCCGCAATTAAATAAGGCGGACACGTCAAAACAAGCGTAATAGTCTGATTAAAACCCAACGTCTTAACAGCTGTAGGAAAGAAGTTCTTGAATCCATTGGCTCCAAGATGGCAGTGCTGCATCACCACAAACAGCCACACCTTGGGGTCCTTGGCAGCAGAGAGTATACCTGTCCAGCTGGTAGATTCGCCTGAGTTTCCGACCGTGTCTCGTTGAGTGCGCTCGTTGGCGAGGATTTGTTCTTGGGGTGTGAGCCAGCGTGTTGTGAGGGGCTCGTCGGGGAGGATGAAGAAGCCTGCTAGGGCAACGAGGAGGGTTACTGCGCCTTGGATTATGAAAAGCCATTGCCAGCCAGCGAGATTGGCCTGGAATTATTAGTATCTGCGAATCATCTTGATCGTGTAAACATACCATTCCGTCCATCTCAAAAATGCCCAAAGCAATTAGTCCAGCAAACGCAGTAGCTAGGATATTTCCAGTGTAAAGAATCGAGATACGCGTAGCAAGTTCCTTTCGCGTATAGAACCTAGCCAGGATATACAATGCACCTGGATAATACGGCGCCTCAGAGATACCAAGGAAGAATCGCGTAAGCAATAATCCTGTGTAGTTTCGGCTGAGTGCTGTAAGGCCACTGATAACAGCCCAGACAGTCATACAAGATGCCATCCAGATACTGGGTCTCACGCGGGTAACGACCATGTTAGCTGGGATACCGACGATAACATAGCCTGCGAAGAGAATGGAGACGCATGTTTGGTATTGTGTGCCTGTGAGTTTGAGGTCTTTTTCGATGGTGTTGAGGCGGGCTAGAGCAATGGCATTACGGTCCTTGATGTGTCAATTTTTCGATCAGATTAAAAGCTCAAGGTACTTACCAGGTAGTTTAGCCAGTACATTAACCATAGGATCGGCATAATCCACCAGTCCAGCTTCTTGACAAGAGCAATCTCTCGAGGATCTGTCTTTTCGTGCGCACCCGAATAATCACGAGCTTGAGGCGCAGTTTTGAGAACCTCCTCAACCTCATCAGTCGGCACGGGAGCGCCATCTTCCTTGTCCTTTCTGTCCATCGCGTTCATCTTGGCGTTGGGGTATGTGGCAGTTGACGCACTTCCAGCGGTGCAACACCACTTTATATGCCTGACCAGAACCCAAGGCACTCAGATCTAGATGCCGGGTATCAATCTTATGTTTCATTGCATATCAGATGGTTGGCAGGCAAGCCAATCTAGATCTTTCGAGTAATGATCCCTTCCCCAACCATGCGGGGCTGTCGTCAATAATTGGTGGCTTTGTTGCTAAGAGGAACTTGGCAGGCGGGGTAGTGTTAGTCCATTACCTTAAATCAAGCTTAAATTTTCGTTATGCATGAGGCTAGAGAATTATTGGAAGGTGAATGAGTAAGAGATTGGGGATACCTGGTAATCTGTGTACAACTGTCCATGGAGGGCGGGCTGACTGTCAGCTAGCCAAGCCAGACTGTACTACGACAAGACACTTGGAGTATTGAACGGGCACTGATGGCAGGGCTACGTCGTATTGACTGTTACCAGTCGAGCATTCTGAAGTTTCGACCACATATAGACAGACTTGGGTCTCGGTATCCTCTGCCCGAGGCCACACACTCGTTCTACACAAAGTTGACTCCAGATGCAAGACGAGGCGACACGGTGTGATGAGTTGGGTTATACAGAAGAACCAGCGACAGTCGTTATATGTAGTGATTGAGATTGTTAGTTATCCAGTCACATGAGTGGATTGACACTTCAGCACTACCGCGAAAACGATTCCTCGCTACAAAGTCTTGGCAAAGATGACTGAAAAGGCTTAGAATGTTTCATAGATCACCAAGTCATGTGAGTCGCACAGTCTGCAACATGCGCTGGCCTTGCAGGGCTAAGAATGCAGTTATGAGGCGCGAACCTCAACGCATTTCTTATGAGGTGGATGCGATAAATATCACCAAGTTGATCTACGGTGGAGAGAAAGTTGGATGGTAAGTATATATTTTGACCGCTGATCTAGCTATACTAGTAACCAAGCATCAGACAGCTACCATCTAGATATTTTCACAATCGCAAAACAAGTATATATGTAACAGGAAAAATATGTGCAGTGAGGCCAACAACTAGGCCGTGAAACCCCCAATGCTTCGACAACCTCAAGACCAGCAATGAGATACTAGTTCAAAGCATTCTTCTCAACAGTCCACATTTAGCGGAGAGCCTGGACAACAGAGTTGTAGGCAGGCTTGGGCTGGTACTGAGCGTTGAACAGAAGGCTGTCGTGCTCCTTGCGCCAAGAATCCTTGTCAGAGACACCCCAGACAGTGATACCGACACACTTGGGGACGTTGAGGCAGGCCTTGGTGACGGTGGCGTAGTCAGCAGCAGGGGCAGTGCGGATGTCGAGCTCAGTGATGGCAACCTCCTTGACACCAGTGGAAGCCATCTGCTGGAGAGCAGCCTGGACACCGTTGGCGGCACCGGGGTCAAGATGGGTCTGAGAACCAATACCGTCGATGGGGATGCCCTGGGCAATCCACTTCTTGACATGGGCGACCATACCGGCCTTGAGCTTGGAGGCGTTGGGGTCGTCGATGCTGAAATCGTTGATGTACAGCTTGGCGTTGGGGTCGGCGGCGCGGGCAGCGCGGAAGGCAATGCCGACGAACTCCTCACCCAGAACCTGGGTGAAGGGAGAGTCCTTACGGAGAGTACCGTCCCAGTCGAAGATCTCGTTGAGAACGTCCTATTCTTGTTAGTAAGAGATAAAGTGAAAGCGATGATAGTGTACATACCCAGGCGTAGATCTTGCCCTTGAAGTGACCAGTAACATTCTTGATGTGGTTCTCAATAGCAGCCTTGAGCTGGTTCTTGTCCTTGATGTTCTTAACCCACTGAGGGAGCTGAGAGTGCCAGACAAGAGCGTGACCGCGGACCTTGAGGCCGTTCTGGGCAGCAAAGTTGACGACTTGGTCAGCGGCGGCAAAGTTGAACTTGCCCTGCTGAGGCTCGGTGGCATCCCACTTCATGGAGTTCTCGGGGGTGACCTGGCCGAAGTTGGCCTTGATGATGGCGTTGTTCTGCTGGCTCTGGAGCAGGTTGGGGTCGGTGATGGTTCCGTAGTAGGTCTTGCCCTTGGCCTTGATGAGCTGGTTGATGCTCTGCTGGGCCTGACGAGGCTCAACGGAAGCGGGCATGGCCGCGACCAGCGAGGCGGTGAAGAGGAGGGAAGAGAACTTCATGGTGACTGTTGTTGTTGTTGAGAAAAGAGAGTGTAATTGACCTGCAATAGGAATGAATGAAGAGATGTAATTGTTTTGGATGTGAGAGTGAGTGATGGAATGCCAAGTGCCAAGAGAGCGGGAAGAGAGTATCTTAAATATTGAAGATCTTCAGTGCGCGGGTCAAGGAGGGGGTACATCATCATGAATCGATGCTCGAGCCATAGCAATCAACACAAGGCCACACAGTCTATGCCCGGGGTGGAATTCCTCCGTCTTCCGACTTTTCCCTTCTCAGTTAAACGGAACCGCCCTCCGAATGTTTCGAAGAGATTATCGTTATGCCCAGTATGCCGGTACCCGAGCTGCCAGGGGTGTCAAAAGTCTCGGCGGTTCTAGTCAGTGGCTACAACGTGCTCAATCTCCAGCTTATTTTTACGGTTAGGGACTTTTGCGCTAGGATATCTGGGGTGCAGTTACATAGCTCCAAGACTAGTGGACTTCTGCCCGGTGGAAAAATTGATGTATCGAATGGTTCATCAGGCTAAATGAGCCAAGATGCATCGTGACGATGGGACGACTCTCGGCATTTTTGTTTACTTGGCAAAATGACGATCCCTAACGATGGGAGGAAAAAACACCGACAGTCTCAAATGTCTCCTTATCGAACGTACCGAAGTCGACCCATTATTCTCGGGAGTTCTGAACCCAGTCTAGTCTAGGGGCAGGGGCTCATTTCGGCTGAATTCGACCGTCTCAGTTTAGGAGCACGATCCGATTACTGGTCTAGGGAGAATTTAGCTGTGGAGACGTCCACGTTTCAGATTGTCTTGATATTCTAGATTTCTTCCTGATTGAGAGTCATCTAGGTGGAATATTGTTCCGCCAATCAGAAGACTCAAAACATCCACTTCCGGCAACTTGTGGCTGACAACCTAGGAACGGGTAAATTGACGTAGCATTAAGACATCTACTCTTTTGTAGCACTGTGACTGTGTACGGAAATAATGGTGAGATGGGGAAGGAGGATTCTGGCTGTGGAGATGCAGTCAGCATGTGGTGACCAAGAAGTCTGTGTTAGTTTTTTGATGGAATTGTTTGACAGATTGGGGTTAGTCTTTTTCGTATTCCCTCGACTTCAGGTCAGTATAATGGCGTCCTGTCAAAGCGGGCGCTAGACCTGGAGGACAGGCGGCTAGCAGGGCTCGTTCCAGAGTGTGGCGCAGTGGCAAGTACCGTTTGGTACTGACGATTGCAAAGGTACTTGCCATACCCTATAGCAAGGAGAACAGAAACTCGAAGACCGGAAAAAGAATCCAGAAAGCGTGGAATAGCAATAATATACAAGGCAATACTGTAATAAGAGTCTGTGATAATAGAGTAAAGAGTTTTCTTGATGTACAGAAACTAGTGTTTTGATCTGTGGTCTATATCTGACAATATCAACGACACTCACGCAATTTCAAAGCAGAAGTTGAGGGTTGCGAAGGCAGAGAAGCTGACCGACACAAACCGACGAAAGCCGATTGCATCCGAGATAACGGAGACTCGCTGATAAGATAAGAGGACAAAGATAAGATATCGGCAAAAGCATCTTCCGCTCCGACAAGAGCATCTTGTCTCATCCAACTCTGGCTTCCTCTTCTTATAAACACCATCTCCCCTCAACCATCGCTGCCTCTCAAATGCCTGCGTGACCTACGAACTTTCACGAACATGCGATGGAATGCTGGAACTTTACGCTATGAAACGCAGCATAAACTATCACCTGACACATCGGTATATCAGCAGTCATAAGCACAGCACTCTACTATTCATGCCATAGTCTTCTGGCCGGGATTTGTAGAAGATCGGCATTATCTTGCGATTCTAACTTTGAGTCCCATGACGTTGTTGCCGCAGCCTGTAATGCATTCATGCTACCGCATAATGCCACCATTAGATGTAACTCGGCGTTTCAGGATGCCATCTGCCGTATACAGTTGCCTGACCCAAACTTGTATTTTGAACGTGATTGCATCACGCATATGGCTCTGCTCGATTCTTGAACTTTTGCCTTGGTCTCTCAGCTGAGTGACATAGTATATCAATGTCTGCTATGCTGATCGGCGACCCGATCGTAGTGTAAACCGATCATCAGAAGGGATCTTAGTGATATTCGAAACTTGATAAGAGGGTCTTTCAGGCACCATTGCAAAGAGGGGTGCTAGCTCTGACATGATTGGCCATGCAGGTGGACCAGTATCGGGTTGTGGGAGGCCATGGAGCCCGACGTGGAATTGCACAGGATTTACGGATAACAAGCACTGACTTTCTGAACCAGCTGCCTCTGTTGGCCGTCAATCTGACAGCGATGGCTGTCGTTGTCCAGACAAACGATCATGCTGCACAAACCATTGCCCGATCCTGATTATTCATCATCAAGTAACCACCAACTGAAGACACCGTCGTAGGAGAAAGAGCTCCGACCATCTGTTTGTTCAGCTGTTAAGACATCCCCAGGCCTTAAAACAATCTGCCCCTGGCAAGGGTAGAGACTTGACCAATCAATGACTCTGTATGGATCTATTTGCGCCTGGATCTAAACTGTATCTGGCCGACCTTGCGGCAGCCACAGCTAAGCTAACCCTGCCAAGAGGGGCTGAAACACGGGAGAATTATGGAGATCTAAAGACAAAATCGTTCCATCAATGATCAATGGCCTTATCTTGGCGGTTGGCTACAGCGCTATCGCTGTTAGGCGAAACGTCAAACTTCGAATAGAGCGAGGCCAAGTTCCTAGCGTGAACTCTACTACCTTAACGTTCCTTCAACTGCTGTGCATTGCTAGCGAACTCTAATAAGCATCATAAGCTTAATGATCTAAAAGCAGGCATAGAAAAACTGAACACAAATTGCAATAGACATCTACCGTTTTCACCGGCGTTTATAAACAGCAAGGATAACGGGCTATTAAAAACTCGGGCAGTCAAAATTCTCCGAAATCTCAAGTCCAGTCAGCATTTGCCAAGATCTAATTGGTTCGATAATCGATCAAGCGGTGGTCGAAACGCGATGAAACCAGGGTGAGCAGGGGTCCTAGATGCCCAGAGAAACTAAACGTCTGAAGGGAGATTAGAGACGTCGAAACAGGCCGCAAAAGTGGGAAACAGACACTTGGCTGTCAAATGGGAACAGTCTTTGGAAGCCAAGAGAAGAAACAGATGATGGATCGAAGACCGTCATGGTAGGATCGCGGGAGGGAACTTGAGACGATACAGGCCCAGGGTCGTATACGGGACGGACGGTGGATGGGCGCTAATGAGGAGAAAGAACCCAATTGAGATACGAGCTTTCTTGAGTTGATAGGAGATGGATTCGATATAAATACCATCGTCGACCTCGCTCAAAGGTTTTCGAATCATCCATTCATCAACAGCCCATTTCATTCGTTTCAAAGAGCTAGTCTCACTTCATTCTTTCTTATCAACTTACAATCTTTTATCGACTTTTGTCCACCAACGACTCTTTCACTTTAGTCTCCAGCAACCAAGCAACTCTATCAAAATGAAGACCACCGCCTACCTCTCCGCTGTTCTCGGCCTCGCCTCCGCCGTCAGCGCTCACTACACCTTCGACAAGCTCACCATCGGCGGTCAGCAGGAGGGTACCGACAACCAGTACATCCGCAAGCACCAGAACGGTTACATGCCCATGAAGTTCAAGAACGCTCCCGAGGGCTCCATCTCCCCCAACGACAAGGACTTTGTCTGCAACAAGGGATCCTCCGCTGCTCCTGACGTCTTCAAGGTCAAGGCCGGTGATGAGGTTGGTCTTAAGCAGGCTTTCGGCGGTACTGGTATGCAGCACCCTGGTCCTATCCAGGTCTACGCCGCCAAGGTCGACAACGCCGCCACCGCCGACCCTTCCAACCTCGACTGGTACAAGATTCACCAGGGTCTCGTCTGCAAGGAGGGCAGCCCCGAGCAGCTCCGTGGTCCCTCTTGGTGCTCTTGGGACGAGGACTCCGTCCACTTCAAGATCCCCTCTACTCTCCCCGACGGTCAGTACATCGTCCGTGGTGAGCACATTGCTCTCCACGGTGCTCACGGTGGTGAGGCTGAGTTCTATACTGCCTGCGCTCAGCTCGAGATCTCTGGCAACAGCGCCACCAGCATCCCTGGTGACTCCGTCAAGATCCCCGGTGTCTACAAGCAGGACGACCCTGCCGTCAACTTCTCCCTCTGGGGCTCTTCCACCGCCTACGACCTCACCCCCGGCCCTGATGTCATCCCCGGTGGTACCATCCGTGGTTCCGCTGACGGAAAGGCTGGTGACGTTGTCAAGACTGTTGAGGGTGGTGCCGCTCCTGCTGCTGAGTCTCAGAACCAGGCTCCCGCTCCCCAGGAGAGCCAGAACCAGAACCAGCAGCAGGGCAACAACGACTCTGGCTGCAACTCTGCCCCCTACGTCCGCCGCCACGCTCGTGACGTCGCTGTCCGTGCTTAAGTTCATATGGAATTGATTCAGGGCCAGTTGTGAAAGACTGGCAAGTTTCACGCAGGACGTGGTGTTTGACAGTTTTTCATTCACTGGTTTTCATGGAGGAAGACAACAATCTCGATAAACATGATAAGAAGAATGTTTCTTCACTTTTATACTGTATCTATTATCATAGCTTAACTGGCTAAAATATATCCTGGGCTAGAATTCATCTAAAAATCTTCATTTGCCTGTGATTGTCTCCTTGCAATTCGATACTCGTATAATTGTCTCTTCAAGATCCACCGTGCAGTTGAGATAAAGTTGATTCGATTTCCAATGTGCGATACTCGTATACTTCGTTTGACGCCAATCTAGTCGCAGATCTGCGATACTCGTATAATTGTTTCTTGATCTACCGATCAGCCGTGACGACGCTAATCTGATTGCAATTCCTCAATACTCGTATACTTGTTTCTTCAAGCGATTTGCCGTTCAGCGGCAACAACGTCGATCTAATCGTAGATCTGCGATACTCGTACACTTGTTTCTCCAGGCAATCCACCCTTCAGCTGAAGTACGCGGATCCTGCGATGATCACAAGCCCTGTGCGTCGTCAATCGGAATGTTCATTAATATGTTTCGCGAACCAGTCCATCGGATCTTGTTAGCTGTGGTCATTCCACTAAACATGTATAACCCTGTGCAGATGCACAACGATATGTGCATAAGTTATGCACGGTATATTTCTTGACTTATTCTCCTATGCACAACTCCTCGGTCTTTTAGCCGCCGGCAACTGTAATCGGCAACGACTCAGCCCCTGCTGTCCCTCTCCTGCCTGGGATGATCAATTAAACAAAGGGGTAAATTAACAAGCGCTTCGTCGCAACGGATGAACTTTGTGGTCAAACAGCTATTCGTGGAGTATTTATCACGACAAGCGACACTTCTCGAGCGTAACGCAGCCTTGCTGGTTCGAGCCGGGCTTTGGAGATGAGAGGCTCGGGATCAATCCTCCTGGCAGCCATTGGTGGAATTACGAGACTAGCTTATCACACTCTATGCATGGCATTACCAACGAACAGGACGCGACTTCCCGCGGGAAATGAATGTCTCCGTGTACTACCTAGAACTTCTTCCTCTCATGCCATGGCTTCAGGGCAACAGATAAGATAGACTCAAAAGCGTGAGAGACAAATAATCTAAGCGTTTTATACCATCTAAGATAAACATTCAGGCTACTCTATTATAGTAGCTTAAGCACTGGATAATGATTCTACAGTTACCCAGCACAACTTTCACATACTGAACAACGTCACTGTCTCTGCGAAACCGTAGCTACGAATTAACAACACCCAAAAAAAAGAAGTTGAGACTGGAGAGTCATCCGTTTGTGCAACCATCGGGAATCGAACCCGACTCTAACGCTTGGAAGGCGTTAATGCTAACCACTACACCATGGTTGCTTTAGAACATGACTCGTGTTATTGTTGTAAACAGTAGCCACATTAAGGCCTATATACTTCACATTTTGATCAGTCCAGCGTTACTGTATCTGTCTATGTTAGACTTTTCCTCGAACTGGCAAAACTGTCTTAAAGTCCACCACCTCAAAGTTATGTGCAGAGAGGCTGTTTTCATATGGCATAATCGCAAACCCAGTACTCTGTAGTACAACGGAGAGTCAAGTTGAAAGATTTGATTACCCCACTGCGTATCTGTTATTAGCCGTTGTTGCTTGGTAGCGAAGAAGTGAATGCCAGCCACCAGGGAAATCTTTGTATAACCTCTTCTCGGTATCCACTATCCAGGCATCCACTGGCCTCGCGCTAAATTCCTGATCGACGCATTTCGCCCCTCTTGTTCTTCTTTCTTTTTTTTTTTTGGTTCACCTTCGGTAAACCCGTCTCTTCCCATATAGAGAGGGGTTCGATTCCCCTCGGTCGCATT